>NC_140169.1:94520825-94566949 GCF_963971535.1 Notolepis coatsorum | reverse complement strand
CACTGTGGTGTGAACTAACATACGAGCAGCCATTTTATCTGCGAGCTCCACTCACCACCTGATGCGCCGACATCTTGAGTAGGGTCGAGCTGCAGCCTCGGAGCCTCGGTCCAGATTGGTACTTCCGCCCTGCCACAGGACTATTAGTCCTGTGACAGGGCTATGCGCTGATTGGCGGAAAGTACGGAAGTATCTCGAAGTACGTCTGACGTATCTCGAATTACGTCTGACGTTTCTCTACGTTAGCGAACATTAAATGTTGTATTCATAAAATAATATAAAATCAGCAGCATGGGGAGGGCCGGGGGGAGGGGAGGGTACAGGTAGTAGAAGACATAGAGGTACAGGTCACATAATTATAGTACAGTGGAGAAGTAAAAATAGAATAAAAAGGCAGTGTAAACAATATACAATATTATTAACTCTAATAATAACACGCCTCGCGGGTCATTATAATACGAGAGCCGTGGGTCTGCATTGTATAGAGCGGATCCCCCGGCCGTATTCAAGCGCTGGAGCGCTTTGCGATGGATCAAACTGTATTAGTAGTAATAATAGTAGTTGGCTAGTTGCGCGCTTCTGGCCACCTCCCGCAGTGCGCGCATACACACATACTGTCTGTAGCTATACAGTACGTGCAAAATTAATTGTCAAGAGCCAATCGCACAGGTTGCCTCATCTCATCTGGCTCTGCAAATAGATCTAGAGTCTGAATATCATATATAGCCTGCTGATGATCTCTCTCGAGTCAAATCCATTCTGAGAACGGAATGCAGTGCCCGCGACGAGGGTCTTGATTGATTGATTGATTGATTGATTGATTGATTGAAAATTGTATTAACAGATCATGCTGGACCTACAAAAGGCCTTTGACACTGTCAATCACTCCATTCTTGATTGAACATTTTATTAACAGATTGCAGAATGGGTACAGTACAGTACGGCTCAATACACACAATTGTTAAGGGGATGCAGACCAGAGAAATACTTTTGTCTTGTTTACATCAGGGTCCCCCATTTTCAATTCATCATAACATATATGACACACACGACATACAGATAGACAGTACTGCTACATCTATACATTTATGACATACCAGATTTGCAAATACAGTATTGTTTGTGATACAAAAAGAGTCCAGAAAAGAGAGTATATACATTTGACGTAGAAACTGTACATTGGAGGAGGTTGGGTAGGTGTGGGGGGGGGGGGGGGGGGGGGGCTGTACATTGGAGGTGGTTGGGGGGGGGGGGGGGGGGGGGGGGGGGGGGGGGGGTCGGGTAGGAGGGGTGGGTGGGGGGGACACACTGTACAACTGTACAAGCAAAACTGTACATTGGAATATTGACAACCATACTTGGTCATTTACTGTACATTGGAGGGGGTTGGGTTACAACACAGGAGCAGAGTATAAACAACAGTATACAGTACTGTTTCTCATTCCTGTACTGTTGTTTATACTCTGCTCCTGTGTTGTAACCCAACCCCCTCCAATGTACAGTAAATGACCAAGTATGGTTTTGTCAATATTCCAATGTACAGTTTTGCTTGTACAGTTGTACAGTGTCCCCCACCCCTCCTACCCGACCCCCCCCCCCCCCCCCCCCCAAGGCGAAAGTCTTTCTCTGGTCTGCATCCCCTTAACAATTGTGTGTATTGAGCTGTACTGTACTGTACCCATTCTGCAATCTGTTAATAAAATGTTCAATCAAGAATGGAGTGATTGACAGTGTCAAAGGCCTTTTGTAGGTCTAGCATGATCTGTTAATACAATTTTCAATCAATCAATCAATCAATCAATCAATCAAGACCCTCGTCGCGGGCACTGCATTCCGTTCTCAGAATGGATTTGACTCGAGAGAGATCATCAGCAGGCTATATATGATATTCAGACTCTAGATCTATTTGCAGAGCCAGATGAGATGAGGCAACCTGTGCGATTGGCTCTTGACAATTAATTTTGCACGTACTGTATAGCTACAGACAGTATGTGTGTATGCGCGCACTGCGGGAGGTGGCCAGAAGCGCGCAACTAGCCAACTACTATTATTACTACTAATACAGTTTGATCCATCGCAAAGCGCTCCAGCGCTTGAATACGGCCGGGGGATCCGCTCTATACAATGCAGACCCACGGCTCTCGTATTATAATGACCCGCGAGGCGTGTTATTATTAGAGTTAATAATATTGTATATTGTTTACACTGCCTTTTTATTCTATTTTTACTTCTCCACTGTACTATAATTATGTGACCTGTACCTCTATGTCTTCTACTACCTGTACCTCCCCTCCCCCCGGCCCTCCCCATGCTGCTGATTTTATATTATTTTATGAATACAACATTTAATGTTCGCTAACGTAGAGAAACGTCAGACGTAATTCGAGATACGTCAGACGTACTTCGAGATACTTCCGTACTTTCCGCCAATCAGCGCATAGCCCTGTCACAGGACTAATAGTCCTGTGGCAGGGCGGAAGTACCAATCTGGACCGAGGCTCCGAGTCTGCAGCTGGACCCTATTGGACATCTTATCCGAATGCAGCTATGCACGCAATACAACGTTTTACCACTAGGCTTGTGGCTATTTTAACCACAAGGATTGCCACTAAATGCTCAGCTATGTTTTAATCCAACATGTAGCACTAAATGTCCACTCTGAACTCCGACGACCGCCAGTCAAGGTTTCCACTGGGGAGCTGCGGTGGGAAGGAACGACCCGGAGGAACACACTCCCACCAGAACCCCCAGTCAAAGGTCAAAGGTCAAAGGTCAACTTTCGTTGGAGTAGGGTGAAGGAGCCCCTTGTTGCTAATCTCGGGTCCTTTTTTAAGGAATGAAATGTTAATGATAATAAAGGTTAGAAGAATTGGAGAAGCTGATCCTTCCTCAGCGGTTAATTAAAGGAGTAGTTTGGGATCTTAAGAAGCCATTTATCATTTCATTTCATTACTGTGTATTTTAGAGTTAGAGATATTGGAAGCAGAAGGATTTGTAAGCAACGCTGATTGAAGTCAATGGGGCTAAAACATTTATCTGAAAAAGCATTCAGTACATTCAAGTACATTTCCTAACTGTTACACAATATATCTTACTCTATACAAGAACTTAAAGTAATAATCTTGAACATTGTCATATAAATAAATGTCTATTTTGCCACTCTCTATTGCTAACTGATATAGTGATTCTACCTATACCCAGTTCATAAATGTGTTTATATGTGCTGTTCTTGGCTGTTCTAAACACTGGTGTCTGGTCGAACATTCCTGTGAAAATCATCAGCTCACAGGACGTGATTCATTTTACAACAGCAACAACAGTTTGTTTGGAATTAATAGACTTTTAAAGACTAACTCGGTAGTTATAATTAATTTTCAAGATGGAAAGCAAGTAAATACAGTGCAAAAACACAACAGCGATATTACCAATAGATGTCACCAAAATAAGCAGAAATTAGGATCTCATGGGTCAACACTTTAATGTCACTTTTCCATGACCCAGTTTTCAACACTGTTGACATACAGCACCATGTTGTTGTTGTTTTTTTTGTTTTGTTCACAAGTTAGATTAAAATGTTGAGAACTGAGAACATTCCGATGATGATGTCACGCTGGTTGCTGGTCAATGAAAATTGTAGAATACATTCCACACAAACAATTATAATAATCCTGAAAGGGTCAAAACCCTGAGTGATTCCTTGTGTGATGGTCTCCTTTAATCCTTGTTTGGTGTTTAAACCCTTGTGTTTTTTTTTGTTACTCACCCAATGTCCGCAGGTCTGGTGGACCCACAACATTATTGGGATTTTAAAACAATAAAGCCATAACAATTCATGTAGAAAATTACTTGATCTCAATTACAAGCAATCTAGTCAGCATATGTGGTTCATATTTGCCATTTGAACCTCTGCTAGATCACATTTATCAAGTGCTATTTTTGTGATAAAATGTGATGCCTGTAAAAAAGAAAAGAAATAATAATCCATTATAATCACGACATGTCTTGAGAAATATAAATGTAACAAGGTGGAGGCAGACAATGAAGCTACACAATTCACTTTTTTTGTTGAATTTTTACCATATTTACTTGTTTTCACCTACAATTTCCACGTGTCCGGGTCCAGTGGACTCAAACTCCACATATGTAATATAAATGTGTATGCGTGTGTGTGTGCCAATGAGTCTCCGGTTGAAAAACAAATTAATTGTATCATTTCTCTTTTAGTAAACATTGAACACGGCCGGGTCCAATAGACCCGAACACCACACAAGGCTTAATGATAACCTCTGAAGCTGGTGTAGAAGGGTGGATTATCCCTGCTTGTGGGAGTAGTAGTACACAGACACTGGGTAGTAGGATACTATAGTATTGGACCTATATGTACCCCCGTCTTTGGCCCGGAACGTCGTTCTGGAGGGCTTGCAGCTGGAGTGGATGGGGCCCAGGATTTACTAACCTGGGGACTGGTACTCTGGTCTCCCTCGCCTTCCAAGGCGGTCAGCAGTAGCTCCCCACACACCCTCACTTCCCCCAGTACCTCCGACAGCCCTCCCACACCCAGTGACTGTCAGTTCAATAGTATTATTGGGCTTCCCTTTAAGCAGTACCCTTCCTTGACCACCTGTATAGACCCTTCAAATGCTATTCTGTGAATGGGGTGTAAGGGTTAAATAATTATGCAGTCACAATATTTACCCAGGGGTTAGAATAGCAAATGGAAGAAACAGACACACAGACAATGCTCCCAATAAGGTCTACTTTACTGAAGCCTGGGCAGGTTATCAATTACAATTAACACTTTCCATTTATTCATACATGGCACCGGGTGCTCTCACTGTTAATGTAGGGGAAGCTCTTCCCACCATAGGCACCGCGTGCTCAATACATTACAACACCCCGCTTGTACTAGGGGAACCCAGGCATAAAGTAGAGAAACATTGGGAATTCAAATAACCAAATAATCAAATAAAACCAAGTAAATGTGGGCCCACGTTACCAAAATAAAACCTAACCTAAGCCGGCTTAAATTGTTTGGGGTACCCCTTAGACACTGGTTGTTAGCGTTCACTTGAATGGACGTTGCTGTTGATACACGAGGTACCGGTAGTACTTACCAAGATGGCGGACCCACTCTTGTCACCACTCGTCCAGGTGACAAGATGGCGTCGGCGATCTCGCGAGCACAGCCAGCGGGCTGGGCGAACAGCATAGGCAGTGGTTAGCTGGAGGAGCGTGCTGGATGGCGTCCTCTGCTGGTAGGAAGAGGCGTCCTCTGTACCGTCTGGGGGACGTCCACTGCTGGCTGTTGCTTGCTGCTGTCGCGCGAGCTAATACTGTTGCTACCCTAAACACAGCTAAGCTTCGGGTCTGGATGCACCCTCCTGCTATATCGGTTGTACTACTAACGCAACGTGGCTGGCTATACCACCGGTCTTCAGCGCCGCGCGCCCGGTAGTCTACTGAAGTCAGACGAAGCCGCTAGCAGCATGCTAATACACCGCACACCGCACACAACTACTATAACCCGCTAACGATAGACGTTAGTCCCGTTAACTCTAGACGTTAGTCCTTCGGTTCTGTATCTCTTACTCACACACTATCGCTGGTACTTCTAGGATAACCCGTCACTAGCAAGTACTTCTCATCACCCGTTGCTCGTTCCAACGGGGCTCTCCTCATAACTTCTTCAACGGGGCTATTCCAAAGCACACGCCCGCTGTGACTGATCACGGTCAAGTCCACTGCCGAAGAGAGCTTCCTGGTACTCTCGCTCCCAGGTAACTCCCTCTTCCTCGTTGCTTTCCTCTCTCCTCTGCTCCACCTGCCACCACTGCCACTCCGCCCCCTGCTGGCAACCTCCACTAATCCCACTCAAGGACCGCTCCAGAAAGGGAAAAAGGCTCAATGTTATTGTTAGTAATCATACTGAAGCCGGAGAAGAGTAGCACCTCACCTCGTCATTAGACTGGGCGAGCTATCCAAAGGAACACTGTTAATCACACGTTATACACACACAGGGAAAGTAACAGTTAGTTAGCACTTCTGAATACTTAGTAGAATATTCAGGCTGCTACACTGGTTTGGTTTATATGACTGGGAACAAAATAAACTTTTTGACTTACCAGCCATTTGGCTGGTAGATTTAAAAAACTACCAGCCAGGCAGATTTTTTACCAGCCAAAAATTATAAATAGCTTTTTAGTATATCGCCATGTGTTATTATTACTATATAATACTCTCATATGCTATTTTCAATTAATATCATAAACAACATAAGGAATATTAGCATAATTATGAGTGGACTGAAGGAATGAGTCAGCGTTAATATTTTTAAATGCAAATAATTTATTGAAACATAGAAGTGGGGTCGGCACACACACACACACACTGTTTAAACTCACCACCCCCTGCATCATATTGTAGTCTAGTCTGTCTTCAAACTTCCACTCCTCTCGAAACTTTTATATTTGAATATCAACATTATCTGTCCATCCTCAGTAATCCTCAGTTTACTATAATATACTCCTGTCCTAAATCCGGACTAGTGACTTCATCGTCTTTCCAAATGCCCCCCCCCCCCCCCCCCATTTCCCTTTCCCCAGTCCACACTGTCTTCTGCTCACTATGGCTCTGCCTCTGATCAGGATTAGCTCTTTAGTTTACGCTAACGTAACGTTAATTTCGGGCGATGTGGGCATAAAGGAATGGCGACGATGCAAAGCATGTTAGATGCATTTGACCCATTGTGAGAAAAAAAAACACCACAGACTTATTTCGGGTCGCAAAATAGGCGCACTGCTGTGTAGCCCTGCTCTTCTGCTTGACCGCCCTGCGCCACAGACATTAGCACGGACTGGGCGGATATGACTCGTCGAGTTGCCACAGGGTTCTTCAAAATAAGAGTATCGATATTAACCAAACGTTGCTAGCTACCGGAGCCATAGATATTATGACTGGAGCTGCGCTTGGGGCGCAAATGAGACCCGCGCAGGATTTTCAAAATAAGATTATCGATATGAACTATTTTGTTACACGCCAGGTGGCGGGCAGACCTCTCATTTTTACTCGCCAAACCTTAAATCTGCCCGCCATTGGCAGTTGGCGGTTACTTATTTTGTTCCCTGAACATAAACAAAACTGGGATGACTATATTCATGAGAAATTATTTTCCATTTTCAGGCAATTGCTCTTGACAATATTGTTGTATGAATGGTTTTTGAGCATGCTAGCCTCACCACAGTGTTACTATCCGTGCCTATTTATATCATGCTCTGGACCATCATGAGCAGGATCTCCAGCAGGTTTTGAAAGACAAGAACAATAGACTGTTTTAATGACTCCCTCCACTCAAAAACATGTTTGACTTTTAACTCCAATTGGAGGCATGGCTTTGACTATACAGATTGTTATTTGTGGCTTTGACTATACAGATTGTTATTTGTGGCTTTGACTATACAGATTGTTATTTGTGGCTTTGACTATACAGATTGTTATTTGTACAGAACTTGTCAACAGAGCACCTTTTCCACATTATTGCCCTGGAGGGGGAGAGCTTCCCTGAAATTGGAGTTGCATGTGACGTCACTAATAGGTTTAACCTCTCATGAATGTAACACCTTTATCTTCAGCTACACAGAAAGTAGGTGTTGACATGTCTTGAGAGAATAATATGAAATATAATAATAAGCTGCTGACTTGGAATTAATGGTACATTTCAATAGATCCTTGCATTTTCAATGAGAGCAAAGGTGTAGAGATGCTGCTAAGACATTTTCAGTAGTTTATTGAATAATTTGATGGAAATCTGGAGGGGATCTTAAATGGTTATCGGTCCCAAGCATTGGTCTGTTTGCTGATGGACAGAGCCGCTAGTAAAGAGAAGAGGGAGGAGATGATACTGAAGAGATGGACGGCTGCTCTGGACCATTTATAACTGTTCCTGTCAGTTTTTACACACACACACACACACACACACACACACACACACGCACACACAAACCAACCATTAATAGAATAGCAAAGAGTTCCATGCCCCTCTCAGCTAGCCTTTTCTTCTGACCATGTTCCATTCCAAATAAGATGGCACCTCCCATGTCTCCTCTCTCCTCTCCTCCACAGACCTGGGCCCCGTTCCATGTACCGGGATAACCGAGTTAGCCGGATAACTTTAGCTGGATAACTGTGTTAGCCTGACTTTCCGATTTCATGTACGTGGATTTCCCAAATCACCATGACAACATATCCAAAAGTTTGAGCCTGCTCGAAAGCAGAGTTCAAGTTCAAGTTAGCCCGATCACGCAGAGCCACGCCCCCGCAAAGAAGTGACAGCTCGTTTCCTGAAACTATTCCCACAGTCTACGATCTGCATTATACCATTCTGAATTACGTTTTTGTGCTCCATTCTTCCAGAGGGGGCTTTTGAAATGTAAAATAGACCCAAAATGCTGATATTAAATTCACTTTGTCCTAAATAATGCACGTTATATATACCGTGGCGACGGTGGCGCTCGCTCGTGCGATGTACACAAAAATGTGGTTATTTTAATTGTAACTGGGATTAAGATGTCTGATGAGATGCGCTGTTTGACGGATTTGAGAAATTGAATGAGCCGTTGACGTCACATGAATGAATGAGGATAAAGAAATAAAACGTCATTCAAAATAAGGAATATTCTAAACACGGGTCTCTCGTTCATTAATGTATAAACAATGAATTTATCCCATCTGGCACAGTGGCCCAGCGGTAGTGCTCAAGACTCCCAATCTTGCGACCCGGGTTCTAATCCCGGAGTTTCCAATATGATTTTTTTGAATATAATATTAATGATTATACGCCAAAGTAGCCTGGTTTTAAGTTAAAATATTATAAATCTACATGCATTGAGGATGTCATTCTTTATATAGCTCTCAACGTGCACCAAATTGAATTATTCCTATATTGCAAAAAGAAGGACCCCGGTCTTGAACCCGGGTCGTCCGTGTGGAAGTCAAAAGAACAACCCGTTACACCACAGAGTAGATAAGTAAAAGATTGACTATACATCAATCAATGGGCAAGAAAGCCGTCTCGTAATTCTGTATAACAGTTAACTAGTTATTTTCGCTAGCAAGATCTCATTTGATTATTCAATCCAGCAGGCAAGTTTAAAGAAATATAATCTGATTGATTGAGGTAATGATGGACTTAGAATTAGCCTATAGATAACGCATTTAACTTGTCGGCGAGGCGATTGAGCCTATTGCAATCTGTCAATAAAGTCTTAAATCAATTAATCAATCAATGCCGTTGAGAATCAGGGTCTCTGCCATCGATACGTGCTGGCTTTCCACCTAAAACGGGAGCGCGCATCTAGCCTGACTCTCAAGTCTGGCTTGAGTTAACGAGACTGAATCCAGGTTTGTGAAACAGGAAAATCCCGGCTTCGAACATCGGGTTAACTGAAGCTGGATAATGGACATGTTGATCGACTTAGTTGAACCACGTACATGGAACGGGGCCCTGAGCCAACGAGAGATGTCGGGTCCCATCTCAGTTTACTGTCAATCTCCCTATTCTTTGTTGGATCTTTGAAAACAGAGTTTAGCGGGTAAAGGTCTGGGGAGTAACTGATTACATTAGGATTACAGTAATCCATTTACACAGAAGCACAAGGTCTAATCCCAAGGCAAAAATGTGTATATTTTTTACATACTGATAGTTTTGCTGTGTTAAAAGTATATTCATACCCATATGTACTTTTCTGAGAGTATACTTGCAATGTATTTTTGATACTTTTCATATGCTAAGACTGTAATTGATTTAATTTGAACATTCTGTCGCCTATTAAATGTCAATGAAGAGGACACCCGATTTTGCCTTCGTCTCTCAATAGCATAATAATTACAATAATAAAGCCTAATGGTAGCATGTGATAAACAAATAATAAATTATAACAGCAAGTTTGAGGAAATTACAGAACCCCTCCCTGGTCCTCAGAAACTTTTAATATTTGATAATAAATGGTGCTGAAGCTATTAAGCCCAGAAAACTTACTTTTAACACATTACCTAACCCTAACCCAAGTATTAAGTACAACAGTACAGGTTTACATTTTACACAACTTTAGTACTTTCTGAATACATAAAAAGTATACAAAGAATACTTTCAGAAAATCTACTCCGGTATAATGTACTTTTCACTTGGGATGTCTCGTATTGAAACGCAGCCTAAAGGTTGATCATGTCAGAAATGATGCTCATCATCACGGCAGCCAAGTGCTGTGGTGGTTTTGGAGGCTGTCATCTGGTTTATTTATGTCATGTCAGAAATGATGCTCTCATCATCACGGCAGCCAAGTGCTGTGGTGGTTTTGGAGGCTGTCATCTGGTTTATTTATGTCCCAAAACCATGACTCTGACCACGAGAGTCAAGTTAGACCGCGCTCACAAGTTCTCACACTGGGTGCTGTAATCCCATAAAGTTCAGTATATCAAAGCAGGGTAGCCGGACCAGCACTCACAGGTTCAATATTTTTTATTGGCAGCCTGAATCAAAAGCAGACATGTTTCGGACAATGTCCTTCATCAGTGGTATGGCTAGCACTGGAAATGCATTCAAGGTGATGGTTAAATACACCTGGCAGGTAAATGACACAGCAGGAAATGACATCACAACGCAGGTGTGCCTATGCAATATGACTAAATGAATGATACAATACAAAACAAAACAAAATTACCAGAAACTTGATAACATATAGCATGCCCTTTAATTTATAGGGCTAATTGAGCCACTTTACTTAATTGAATTAATTAATTTCAAATTATCCATTGGGCATCTTTGTGAATCATGCCTCTAGTTTGGCAACAAACAACATCTTTAATCAGACCAGAAATAACAATGTGGGAGTAAGGAGGTTAAAGGAAACAGGTTAAGACGTTTTCTTCATTCATTCCTTTAGGTTCGATACAATTGAACAGGTGGATATAATAACATTCACGTTGCAGCAGCAGCTTGTGTCTGTCTCCACCTCGCGCTGGCCTGAGTACTAACTCTAGTCCCATATATTTGAGGTCGTTGACGGTATGCTTACACTTAGAGAAATGTCGAGCTACCGATGACTTGACATCTAAATTCCTCACAGCACATTTGTGTTCACTTATTCTTGATTTAAAGGCTCTCATTGTTTTGCCCACATAGGAAAAATTACAAGGACATTTTAGCAAATACACCAGATTGGACGAATTACACGTAATCCGTCCTTTGACTGGGATATTTTTCCCCGTTTTTGGATGTACGAAAAATTTATCTTTAATCATACCCTGGCACTGAACACAGGATTGGCAGGGAAAATTTCCATCTGGGATGTTGGACATAAAATGAGAAGGTTTCTTTAAGGGCAAATCAGTTTTGACTAGGAGATTAGATAAATTCGCTTGTCTCTTGTAAAAATAGTTAGGCGAATGCTGAAACGCTGTCCCTATGAGAGGGTCGGACTGCAGAATATGCCAATGTTTATTGACAATACTCCGCGTGTCTCTCGTAATAGGGCTGTAAGTAGACACGAAAGATACTTTGTCAGGTTTATCTTCTTTCTTTCTGGGGGTAAACAACGTGGCCCTGTCGATATGCTTGGTTTTATTAAAGGCTTTTAGTGTCAAATCAGCACTATATCCTCTCTCGTGGAAACTGCCACGGAGTACCTTTGCTTGTGCAATAAATGTATCGTCAGTATCACATATTCTCTTATAGCGAAGTATTTGGCTATAAGGAAGACTGTTCTTCAAGGCTGGGGTGTGATAACTAGAATAATGCAAGAACGAGTTACGATCCGTCTCCTTTTTAAAAACCTCTGTGTGTAATGAGATGCCATCTGGGGCTTTCTTGATCAGAACATCGAGGAAGGGTAAATTATACATATCAAACTTTAATGTAAACTTTATCGTTCTTCTACAGGAGTTCAGGTACTCAAGGAAGGCAAAAAGTTCGGATGATGAACCAGACCAAATAAAAAACAGATCGTCAATATAGCGCATATACCATTTGACACATTTCTCAAACGGGTTATTATTAAAGATATGATCCACTTCATATTTGGACATATAAAGATTGGCTAGGTTCACAGCGGCTGGAGAGCCCATGCTGAGGCCTCTGTTTTGTAAATAGTATTTATCTTGCCTTCTTGGAATCTAAAATAATTTCTAGTTAGAACTAGATCGGTTAAACAAACCAGCGCTTCTGTAGGGGGGAGTAATACTTCCCTCGAGTTTAAATAAAAACTCAGCGCGTCCAGCGCATCTGCATGTGGAATGCTGGGGTAAAGGCTGACTACATCTATGGTAACTAGTAAGTCTGTAGGACTAATGTTGCAGGACGAGAGCCTGTTCAAAAAAGTAGTAGTATCCTTCAAGTAACCACGCTGAGAAGAGGCCAAATCCTTAATATGCGCATCAATGAACTGAGAGATTTTTTCTGTGGCAGAGCCAATACCGGAAACAATAGGTCTACCAGGAGGGTTAATCATATCCTTATGGATTTTAGGTAAAGTGTAAATAATAGGAGTAACCGGGTACTCTACGAACATAAACTTAAATTCATTTTCTGTAATTGCCTCAGACAATCTCAGGCTTTTAAAGGAAAACTCCAACATTTTGGGGAATTAGCTTATTTAACATCTTCCCTGGAGTTAGACAAGAAGATACATACCTTTTTTGTCTCTGTGCGTGCATTTAGCTTTGGGAACAGTCGCTCCGTTAGCGTAGCTTAGCTTCATCACTGGAAGTGGGGGGGGGCCGGAGCCTGACGTTCCCTACAGGGTCTTACAGTCACCAAATACAACTCCAAAATGTTCCTGTAAACATGTTGTGACCTGTGTATTCACCACGTGGAGAAATAAAAAATTATTGAATTAGACAATTACGTTTTTTTTTTTTTTTTTTTATTTTATCTTTTTCCCCTCCATTTTCCTCCGATTTTCTCCCATCCCAATGTTAGTCGTATGCCAATTCCCAATCCCCTTCCTGGTCGCTGCGCACTTACGCCCCACAGTCAGATCATCTGGGAGAGTGGAGGCTATCAGATGCTTCCTCCGACACACGTCCAGCCAATCAACCGCTTCTTTTCACCTGGCAGCGCGGATCCTCCCTGAGAGGGCGTAGCGTGTGGAAGGATCACACTATCCCACTCAGGTCCTATCCGCGCTTAGCAGGCGCCCCGACCGAACTGTAGGAGTCGCTGTTTACAACGACCCGGACCCACCCCGCCAGCTTCTCCCACCCTCTAATACAGCCAATTGTATTAGTGTGAACGGCCAGCCAAGCTGGTGACAACCCCGGAGCTGTGAGCTGGATTCGAACAGGCGAATCCAGCTCACAGCTCCGGGGTTGGTGACGAACGCAATCTCCGCTACGCCACCTAACCGCCCTGACAATTACGTTTTATAAGCAAATATACTCGGAACGATTTTTTGCCTAACCACTCGAGTCTCTGGGCGCAGTCAGTGGTTTCAACGTGAAGCCGTGTTTGTTGATATTCTCATTCCTTCAAAGGATCCGAACCGATTGAAGTTTATGGATACCATGACTTAAAATCCTCTTACCTTGACGATTAAAAGCCTCCCCAATTTAGAAAACAGTAATCCAATGGCTGGTATTGATAATATAATACTAACTACTGCACGCTCGAAGCTAACCGGAGCTAACACAGAACAGGATGGTAAAGCAAATATAATGACTTCCTTTCTGGGGTTTTCAAAATAAAAGTGCAACGTTTATAGCAGCGGAAAACGTTTATTTTGTACATTATCTAACGTTAACACGAACCTAAACTAACTTTAGGTTAGTTGTAACGTTAGTTTAGGTTCGTGTTAACGTCTAATGTCTAATTCAATTATTTTTTATTTCTCCACGTGGTGAATACACAGGTCACAACATGTTTACAGGAACGTTTTGGAGTTGTATTTGGTGACTGTAAGACCCTGTAGGGAACGTCAGGCTCTGGCCCCCCCCCACTTCCAGTTATGAAGCTAAGCTACGCTAACGGAGCGACTGTTCCCAAAGCTAAATGCACGCACAGAGAGAAAAAAGGTATGTATCTTCTTGTCTAACTCCAGGGAAGATGTTAAATAAGCTAATTTCCCAAAATGTTGGAGTTTTCCTTTAAGGACCGTTTTGATTTCCGTAGAAAATCTGAACACAGGGTCTGAATTTAGAAGGGTATATACCTCAATCTCATTCAATTGTCTGTTTATCTCAGATATATACGAGCTCTTGTTTTGGAGCACGATACCAGACCCCTTGTCAGCTTTTCTAAAAATTAAATCATCCTTCTTCATGAGCTCCTTCAGTGCTGCAGACTCCGATTCAAGTAAATTTGGATAAAGATGGGCTTTGTGACTGGTCTCACATAACTTAAGGACATCATTTTGTACTAATCTGCAGAAAGTTTCAACTGAGGGAGGATTGAGATGGGGAGTAAACAGACTACGGGGTTTAAATACTTTTCTTTTAAAGGTGTCTGGCTCTATCTCAGGCCTAGCATCAGCATCATCATCATCACTTATCAACACATTTTCATTAGCATGATTTAATTTTTAGAAAAGCTGACAAGGGGTCTGGTATCGTGCTCCAAAACAAGAGCTTGTATATATCTGAGATAAACAGACAATTGAATGAGATTGAGGTATATACCCTTCTAAATTCAGACCCTGTGTTCAGATTTTCTACGGAAATCAAAACGGTCCTTAAAAGCCTGAGATTGTCTGAGGCAATTACAGAAAATGAATTTAAGTTTATGTTCGTAGAGTACCCGGTTACTCCTATTATTTACACTTTACCTAAAATCCATAAGGATATGATTAACCCTCCTGGTAGACCTATTGTTTCCGGTATTGGCTCTGCCACAGAAAAAATCTCTCAGTTCATTGATGCGCATATTAAGGATTTGGCCTCTTCTCAGCGTGGTTACTTGAAGGATACTACTACTTTTTTGAACAGGCTCTCGTCCTGCAACATTAGTCCTACAGACTTACTAGTTACCATAGATGTAGTCAGCCTTTACCCCAGCATTCCACATGCAGATGCGCTGGACGCGCTGAGTTTTTATTTAAACTCGAGGGAAGTATTACTCCCCCCTACAGAAGCGCTGGTTTGTTTAACCGATCTAGTTCTAACTAGAAATTATTTTAGATTCCAAGATAAATACTATTTACAAAACAGAGGCCTCAGCATGGGCTCTCCAGCCGCTGTGAACCTAGCCAATCTTTATATGTCCAAATATGAAGTGGATCATATCTTTAATAATAACCCGTTTGAGAAATGTGTCAAATGGTATATGCGCTATATTGACTGTTACAAAGGGTCAGATTAAACCGAATATATATATTTATTGCTTAAGATCCCATGTATAATATTTGTATATCGTCTGATATCCCTTGTATATTCCTTGTACATATACACGGAATATCCCTTTACCTAGGTACAAGCCAGACCATAATATTCGTTCTCCTATTGGACAGCGACCCCCCTAGGCGCCAACGGCCATACCCCCAATGTCTAGTTCAAAGTCACCGCTAAGACATGTCTCAACATGCCCAGGTTTGCGCAGTAATACGAGACAGAACTGAGGTTGGCACTAGATTATTCATCTTACGTATAAATACGTTGCAGGTGGATACAGCAGTTAGTTACCCTCAAACGAGTTAACCCAACAAGTTGAAGCCTTCACCACGAGTCAACGACCAAGTGAAGTGAGCAACCTTGCGTCTAAATAGAGCACTTAGAACCGCGTGCGAATAAGATAGTAAAAGTGTCAGAGCTTAGTGAAATAACGTCAAGTTCGACCTAGTTAATGTGAAGTACCGTGCACAGGAGAATCTACACCGGTGAATGCAGAGCCTTTTCCGGCTGGATTATTGCTTTGGTACTGTGGCGGCTGGAGCAGAGAACCGTCTACCCCGCTGCTGTGTGGGATCAACCCGTGAGGAGCATCACTCGAGCCCGTTTCTAGGAAGAGGCTGGCTGGCTTTCACCTATGCTGTCGCGCATACTTGGATTATAGCTGCTGCTTTTGTCTGCCGATCGAGGGGAGTATATGTACCGCCTCCCGTAGCTGGAGCTTATTGATTCCTCGTTGATCCAGACTTTTGCATCCGAACATTCCTCCCCCCTGCTGGCTTACAACCGGAGGGAACCCCCTTAGTATCTCCAGCTGACCTACGAGTGTGCCTTATATAATTCTTATGCTACAGGTGGTATTAATTATCCCCATCGTAATATGCTCATGGACTTACGCTCTTGACCTATTCACGCACATTCTTCGCCTTACAAGCGCGACTCTAATTCTCAATACTGTAAGATAATATTGATGCTCTTCTAATAAATATTCCAAACAGGACTTTCTTTGTTAAGCCGTGTTATTGTGTGGGTGTTCATCACATATACCTGTGTACTGTATGGCCAGTAGTAAAGTACATAACTCAGTAGTGGTTTAATGATACCATACTTATTCAATACAGTCAGGGAATTGTACCCCTCAGTTACAATTGGTCCTTCGAGCCGGAGCGTATCAGTGTAATATTTAATATAATATTAATATTGACATGGCCAGCGGTGAACACTCCACAAACGGCTCTCCTAAGCTAGAACGCCCGCAGCGCAGACGGCAGCCACCTCCTTACCTAGAGGACTACGCTGCCAGTCTACTACCTAGCTTTATACAGACGTTAACTGCGGATAAAATAAATAAAGCGGATAGTAAAAGCATGTCAAACCCTACCGACCAGGCGACCTTGCCAGTAGAGACCCTAGTGGGCTCTAACGTAACTGACCAAGCTCACGGGGGGGACCAGGAGGGACATGACATGACTATACCCCCCGACGACGTCAACGGGACGGTCCCCGGAGAACTCCAGGATAAAGAAAGCGCTCCAGGGACAGAACCCGACCCACTACCAGAAGAGAAGCGCGTCCAGGAGACGGACCTCGAGGCGCGCCCAGAGAACAGATCTCCAACGAGCACTGCCAGAAGCCGATCACCTCCGTCGGTGTCTTCCCCCAGCGAGGCGGACAAGATGCTGGCGCAGGCATTCATCGCCACCCTGGCAGCCTCCACCGAACGCGATCGACTTCAGGGTGAACGCGATCGACTCCAAGCGCAACAGACGAGCGAGCGCGAACAAGCTGCAGACCAACGAGAGCGCTTTCACGCGCAACTCCAAGCGCAAGCCCTCAGTGAGCGCGAACACGCGTCAACCGAGCGAGAGCGCTTCCAGGCGCAACAAAGGAGTGAAGACGACCGCATAAGACTGGAGACCAGACGCCTTCAGACGGAAGAGAACATTGAAAGAGGCCGCGCCGATACGCAGCACGCCGCCGCCAATGCACAGCGTGACGCCGCCAATGCCCACCGCGAAGCACAGCACGACGCCGCCCATGCCCAGCGCGAAGCAGAGCGCGACCGGCTGCAGGCGCAGATGGTAGAACAATTGATCGCCATGGCGACACCCCCTCTCTCCGCACAGAGCTCCCGGAGATCATCACGACAAGGGTCTAGGGCACATTCCCCTACCCGACCAAGCGACCCGGGACCCCGCCAACAGGAGGATCCTGTCCACGTCTCCGAACCCCCTCCCCGACCGGTCCATACGAGACCCAGCAACCGGGAAGAACCGGCCTACGTCGCCGAGAGACTGACTAGAAGACTCCAGGACCTAGCAGAGGAAGAGGAAGAGGAAGAGGAGGAATGTCAAGCCGACCAGCAGCAACGTACTCTGGACCAGGAGGCCCAGTACAGCCCCGACCAGCAGCAACGTACTCTGGACCAGGAGGCCCAGTACAGCCCCGACGTCAGCCCCGAGGCCCTGCGTTACAGACCCCCGACTCAACTCAAGGGTGAGTTTGACGCACCGCCAGCCCCGAGGAACAGCACCTGGGTACCCGGGCCTTGGTACCCACCAAGTACCAGCCCACGACGACACGTACGGGGAGACTCGCCCAGGAGGCCTCTCCCCCAACGCTCACCGATGTGCCAGCCATCCATGGTATCGTACCTTGGCACACCGACGTTCCCGGATTTTACACACGAGGACAGAGCACAGTACACGGAGCTACGGATGTGCTTAGAGACTATGATGTCCGACGTCCCCGATGAGACGTACAAATATGCTATCCTCCTCAAGCACCTGAAGGTGCCCAGAGCGCATAATATAGCGCTGGCATATTCCAACTCAAGTACCCCATACACCGCGGCTCTAGTAGCCCTCGACCAGCGTTATGGACGCATATGGGACTACGTGATACAGGAAATAAGAGATATCGACCGCCTCCCCCCAGCCAGAGACAACAGAGCATTGGATGACCTCTCTATCAAGGTACAGTCCCTGGTAGGGATGCTGGGGTCCCAAAAGGAGAAAGGGATATATGAACTGTATGCTAACTCTAATGTAGAAAGGATATTAGAGAAGCTCCCTCCCGCCCGACAAGAGCGCTTCAGGCGGCAGAGAGACCACCGCGACCCCAACGGCCCAGAGGCATCCCTCCTAGACCTATCTGAGTTCCTCGCCAGGGAGGTCAGCAGCCTACGACTGGACACGTTCGTGTGGAGTGGACCAAGCCCAAGACCAGGACCTCGGGGATCAAATGATAACCGCCGGTCGGTGACCGTTATGCACCAAGCCGAATCAGTACCGCAGCACAAGAACCACAACACCCCCTCGACGAAAGAGGAGTGGAAGATTGAATGCCAGTACTGTGAAGGGGAACATCGGCTGTATCAATGTGACGATTTCAAGAAGCTGACCACGGACGAGGTGAGTCAGTGGATCAAAGACCACCGCCGCTGCTTCCGCTGCGCGCGCAGCCATATGGCAGCTGAGTGCCGTTTGAAGAAGAAGTGCAGCAGGTGCGGCGGCGCCCACTTGGAGGTCCTGCATGACATCAACAGGCGTCCGCCAGGACAACAAAGTGGGCCCGTCACGGTAATGTACCAGGCCGAGGCGGTGGCACCAGTACCGAAGATCCACCAGACCGCCCCCTACTGTACCTACTGCGATGGCGGACACTGGCTGGCACAGTGCGCCGAATATAAGACACTGAACCCCGTCCAAGTTGACCAGTGGCGTGAGGCGGCCCAGGCGGGCGCCGCTTACCGCGCAGCACTGTGCGGGGCCCACCAGAAGATCCAAGGCAACCGACCAACAGGAGTGCTCCACATTGACCAGCATAGCGGGACCCCCCGAGTGCTCATCAAAGTGGTCAGAGTGCTCCTGAGCTACGAGGACAAGGTCCTGGACACTTACGCCGTCCTAGACGATGGGTCTGAAAAGACTCTCCTCCTCGCTTCCGCCGCAGCCCAGTTGGGCCTGCGGGGTGCCAAAGGAACAATGACCATACGTACCATCAGAAGAGACCAGAAGACCATAAAGGGTGAAAATGTCTCCTTCAATATAGCAGTGGTGGACCAGCCCGAGAAGCAGTATAGTATTACCAACGTCTTCACCAGCCACGACATAGGCCTGTCCCAGTACACCTACCCCATCCCACAGCTGATGGCGAAGTATGTGCACCTACGTCAACTACCTATACCGCTTATCGACGGCGCCACACCGACCCTGCTCATCGGCTCCGACCACGCGGACCTCATTCTCCCAATTGAGGCGGCCCACATCGGACCCAAAGGATGCCCAGTCGCAGTTCAGACCCGACTGGGGTGGACGCTCCAGGGCCCCCTCTACGGACTTGACAGTCCCACGCCTACACGCTGCCTGCACACAAAGGTGAGCGACACCGGCCACTCTCTCGTACAGCCCGTTGAGAGGCTATTGACACTAGGCGAGAGGCCTGTGAGAGAACCGTGGGCACAAGAGGGAGTTCCGAACTCCACCCCCCTCAGCTGCGCTCCAGACGTAGCTGACCTCGAACCCAGCACCCCAAGCGACTCCTTGATGGGGCGGCCGGAACCGGCCCCTCCTCAGACGGGGTACAGACCAAACAAGAGGAACAGACGGAGGATGTGGAGGCGCAGCCAAGCACAGATCAAAGCAGTCTCAGGCCCGCTTCCTCCTAACCCCCCTACCATCCCTTCCAGCCCGTCAGAAGCGGGTCAAGGACGGGGACAACTTAAAAGTGGACACAGTCGTTGTGATTATCGACCAGTCACTACCCCGAGCTATGTGGCCGGCCGGCCGCGTAAGCAAAGTGATCACTGGTGCCGACAGAAAGGTCAGAGCGGCAGAAGTGCTCGTCCAGGGACGGACATACACCCGACCCGTGGCGAGGCTGATAGAGTTGCCAAGGCTACCCGACTCCCTTAATGACGACCATGACCCACTGACTTTGTGAATTGCCCTACTCCTCACAACGGACATTGAGTAGTGGACAAGACGGTTAATCTGTCTCTGCTTATCTAATTAGGTGCGGACTAATTAGGAGGCGGCTGTTACAAAGGGTCAGATTAAACCGAATATATATATTTATTGCTTGAGATCCCATGTATAATATTTGTATATCGTCTGATATCCCTTGTATATTCCTTGTACATATACATGGAATATCCCTTTACCTAGGTACAAGCCAGACCATAATATTCGTTCTCCTATTGGACAGCGACCCCCCTAGGCGCCAACGGCCATACCCCCAATGTCTAGTTCAAAGTCACCGCTAAGACATGTCTCAACATGCCCAGGTTTGCGCAGTAATACGAGACAGAACTGAGGTTGGCACTAGATTATTCATCTTACGTATAAATACGTTGCAGGTGGATACAGCAGTTAGTTACCCTCAAACGAGTTAACCCAACAAGTTGAAGCCTTCACCACGAGTCAACGACCAAGTGAAGTGAGCAACCTTGCGTCTAAATAGAGCACTTAGAACCGCGTGCGAATAAGATAGTAAAAGTGTCAGAGCTTAGTGAAATAACGTCAAGTTCGACCTAGTTAATGTGAAGTACCGTGCACAGGAGAATCTACACCGGTGAATGCAGAGCCTTTTCCGGCTGGATTATTGCTTTGGTACTGTGGCGGCTGGAGCAGAGAACCGTCTACCCCGCTGCTGTGTGGGATCAACCCGTGAGGAGCATCACTCGAGCCCGTCTCTAGGAAGAGGCTGGCTGGCTTTCACCTATGCTGTCGCGCATACTTGGATTATAGCTGCTGCTTTTGTCTGCCGATCGAGGGGAGTATATGTACCGCCTCCCATAGCTGGAGCTTATTGATTCCTCGTTGATCCAGACTTTTGCATCCGAACATTCCTCCCCCCTGCTGGCTTACAACCGGAGGGAACCCCCTTAGTATCTCCAGCTGACCTACGAGTGTGCCTTATATAATTCTTATGCTACAGGTGGTATTAATTATCCCCATCGTAATATGCTCATGGACTTACGCTCTTGACCTATTCACGCACATTCTTCGCCTTACAAGCGCGACTCTAATTCTCAATACTGTAAGATAATATTGATGCTCTTCTAATAAATATTCCAAACAGGACTTTCTTTGTTAAGCCGTGTTATTGTGTGGGTGTTCATCACATATACCTGTGTACTGTATGGCCAGTAGTAAAGTACATAACTCAGTAGTACTCCGTGGCAGTTTCCACGAGAGAGGATATAGTGCTGATTTGACACTAAAAGCCTTTAATAAAACCAAGCATATCGACAGGGCCACGTTGTTTACCCCCAGAAAGAAAGAAGATAAACCTGACAAAGTATCTTTCGTGTCTACTTACAGCCCTATTACGAGAGACACGCGGAGTATTGTCAATAAACATTGGCATATTCTGCAGTCCGACCCTCTCATAGGGACAGCGTTTCAGCATTCGCCTAACTATTTTTACAAGAGACAAGCGAATTTATCTAATCTCCTAGTCAAAACTGATTTGCCCTTAAAGAAACCTTCTCATTTTATGTCCAACATCCCAGATGGAAATTTTCCCTGCCAATCCTGTGTTCAGTGCCAGGGTATGATTAAAGATAAATTTTTCGCACATCCAAAAACGGGGAAAAATATCCCAGTCAAAGGACGGATTACGTGTAATTCGTCCAATCTGGTGTATTTGCTAAAATGTCCTTGTAATTTTTCCTATGTGGGCAAAACAACGAGAGCCTTTAAATCAAGAATAAGTGAACACAAATGTGCTGTGAGGAATTTAGATGTCAAGTCATCGGTAGTGTAAGCATACCGTCAACGACCTCAAATATATGGGACTAGAGTTAGTACTCTGACCACGAGAGAAAACATATTACTACAAAGAAAAGAGAAAGAGAGAGAGAGCAGATAGCATTCAGCCACTAGATGTCGCACTAGAGCACCAGCATCATGTCATTTATCCATGTGGGGAGATGGGAATTAGGGAGGGGATACATCCATGCAACATGTAAACAACAACATTCAATTTGGACCCACCAGCATTTCTTTGTTTTATGGGATAAATTACATGCTGGTGCTAGTGTAACATCTAATGGATGAATGTTATCTACTAGTAGCATGGTAGGAAATAATTGCTAGTGGTTCCGCGGGGGGGTCGCCAGATGATAAAAAAAATTATACATTTAATCCATTTTCTTTTATGCAGTCAGGCCACTGAACTTAGAAGCAGGCCAGGCCAGTGTTTCCAGTTGCAGCGGTGCAATCGTTATCTAGGTGGGGAACAACCAGGAGATCACTGCAACACACACAAGTTGGAGAACTATCTCTCTCTCTCTCTCGCTCACACACACACACAAAGGGAGCCGCATGTGATTGGTGGAGGCGGGACCTTTACAAAAAAATTAAAATCCATCAAAATCAGTGTTGTTGCTATTAACAACCAAAAGTATTATCAGAAATAGGGAACAATCTTTATTACATCAACCAACCCCTAGAGGGAGACATTAGTCCACACATAATCGTTATCCTCCGGACAGTCGATCACCCCTTAGATCAGTGGTTCTCAACTGGTCTAGCCTCGGGACCCAACATTTTCCTTAGTCATTAAGTCGCGACCCAAATTTTTTAACCACTATGATTTATTTCAAAAAGAAATATTTGCAGTAATACACAATCTTTCATGCACTGTTAACACTTTAACCGCCGAAAACGCCTTAACTCGTCTTTGATGTCAATATTTCAAAAATCTGTCATCGGAATCATATTTCCTTTCCGGGGCCCTGAGACACAAGTGTGATCTCCTCTCAACTCTCTAGCGGTTCAAGAGCGCCATCTGGTGGCCGATCGGCAGATCGCCAACCGGATATTAACCTTTGAACCAGTAGTACTCATGCAAATGTGGTCCGGCCACTCTCTATAGCTCCTGCGACTCCATCTTGAAACACTGGATAATAGATTGCTCGCCCTAACTCAATAAACAACGTTATTTGGACGTATATACTATTATACAACCTGGAAATGGATCTGGCATTTCTACATCCCATAATCGAAAACGGTCTACTCCACGCTGATCGTCCAACGGCGCGAGGAACATACGGTAAGATTCAGCATTATATTCTAACGTGTTCAATCTAAACTGCTATGATGAACATATGACTCACTCTGGATGAATCATCTAACGTTGCCCACGGAATTATAAACGATCCCCCGCCCATCCGGTCATCATCAGATCATACGTAGATTATTCTAGAAGTACGTCCAGTTGAAATTTTTCATCTTGCGCCGATCGCTACCAAACTGTATTTCATCATCAATATAATGCATTTAGGGCTATAAATCACGTTCTGAAGAAAGCTGCAGAAAACGATAAAAACATACTTATACTTTAGACCATATTTTAGTATGAATATGTGAATGAAAAAGTTTAACGTTGCTACACCCTGAACAATACATATAGGACATTGAATGGGCCATAATAATGGCAATGTAGCAATAGAATTTAAAAAGTTATAGCCCTGCAAAGAAGGGGAACTTCTCCATAGACAAATAGAGCTGGCGAGGGATGGTAAATTATGAATTTAACCCATGGCGATCAAAGTGTTAAAAACATGAAATAAACACAAAAAAGTGCAACAAAAGTGCAACTAGGGCTAAAAACCCAATGAAATGAAATAATAATAAATAATATGCTTCTTAGCAGATTTCTTAGATTAACATAACAGACCTAAGTTTGGGGGAACTAATGGGATAACTGTGGTTGCAACAAAAGTGCAACTATGGCTAAAAACCCAATGAAATAAAAGAATAATAAATAATATTATGCTTCTTAGCAGATTTCTTAGCTTAACATAACAGACCTAAGTTTGTGGGAACTAATGAGATAACTGGGGTTGCAACAAAAGTGCAACTAGGGCTAAAAACCCAATGAAATAAAATAATAATAATAATAATAATAATAATAATAATAATAATAATAATAATAATAATAATAATAATAATAATAATAATAATAATAATAATAATAATAATAATAATAATAATAATAATAATAATAATAATATAAATAATAATAAATAATTATGCTTCTTAGCTTAACATAACAGACCTACAGTAAGTTTGGGGGAACTAATGGGATAACTGGGGTTGCAACAAAAGTGCAACTAGGGCTAAAAGCACAATGAAATAAAATAATAATAATAATAATAATAATAATAATAATAATAATAATAATAATAATAATAATAATAATAATAATAATAATAATAATAATAATAATAATAATAATAATAATAATAATAATAATAATAATAAATAATATATTAGCAGACTTCTTAGCTTAACATCCCAGGGAACTAATGGGATAACTGGGGATGTTGTTTGCTCCTGACAAGAGTCTCAAAGTCTGGGTGATGGTAGACAAAGCAACTCTGATGTCATGCTCAATGTCCAATCTGTTCCTCTGCTTTGTCTTCAGCTGGACCAGAGCTGAGAAGCCACTTTCACAAAGATAGGTAGTGAAAAAAAAAGTAAAAAAAAAAAAAAAAAAAAAAAAATGTACACACACTCAAAATGGCCCCACGACCCACTTTTGGGTCGCGACCCACCAGTTGAGAAACACTGCCTTAGATGACGTAGGGGCGTTGGCATGATGAGCGATGTGTCGTTATGACGTTCGTGCCTCAAATGTTCACTGTATCAGACGATGGTCGAAGGACCCAGAGTACAGTGTCCAGTCTCTGCTTCGGTCAAGGGTGTAGCAGCTGTAAGATAGAATCACAAAAAAAAAACAGTACCTTGCCGAAATAATAACAATTCCCCCTCGCAGAGGCACAAACAAAACAACCTTGCAGTTTGGAACGGAGCGTTCCCAAAACAAACGCCAGGGTGAGAAGAGAAAAAGATAACAAAAATGACCTACTGCACCTTTAAAAATGTCTGAAGGTTTGCTTAAATGACTAATATCAATACATTTTTATGAGATAGCTGCAGGGCTGCTCATCTAAGAGCAGAGCAGATAAAACAAAAAACAAAAACAGGAAGCACTTGACTTTGAATGTATACAATAATGAAACATAATCACACAAACAATGAAATGCACATCTGTCACTGAAAAAAAAGGTTCGTTGGATTTACTTGATTTTAATGTGTACATTGGTTCCACATGATCAGAATATGTCCAACTGACATACTTTTCCTCGTTCTCCTCACTTACTTTGCTTTTGAACCCAACATATTTCATTCACATTAAGATTACTTAAAATAAACATGTTGATTCAACATATTTGTCGTTACAGTAAACACAATTTAATTGTGTAATGTTAACATACTTTAATGATGTTCAGGGTACTTGATTTTCAACACTAACTCCAACTTGATTTCTTAATGTAAATCTAGCTTGATTTGTTCAAGTGCACAAAATCTTACATGTTTTTGCATTGACAAAAAAGGAGTCTGTACCAAAAATGTTAAACATTTTATTGAACAGGTAAACAACAGCAGTGGATAGTAGTCAATATAATAATAGATAGTCAATAGATAGTCAATGTTTCTAAAACTGTTCAGGACCTTAAATGGGTGGCACTGGCAGTTGTATGTTTTGTTTTAATTCTCTTTTAATTTAGTTGTTTAAGAACTCCTGGTACGTTAGTGTGATAGAAATGTGTGTGTATTTTGCGTGTATAAGATAAGATAAGATAAGATATTCCTTTATTGATCCCCTTGGGGAAATTCAGGCATCATAGCAGCATGGGGGGGAGGGGGGGAGGGGTACAGGTAGTAAAACAACACAGTATACAGGTAGTAAAAGACAACCCAGGCAGTGTAAACAATTTGATCAATATGGTCAATATAATTTACTATCTGACTAGCTGAGGAATATTCACATTATTCACAGTGTCACATGAGGTGCAGTATGCAAGAGGTAGTGTTATAATAATTTACTATCTACTGAGTATACATTAATCAAAGTACCAGGGTAGTCTACTTTGTCCCCCTTGGGTTCCTATAAGTCCCAGGTCAATGTCTGGTAGCAGTCGCTGTCGCTGCCCCCTGTTGTGGGGCCTGGAGGCTGCTAGTCGCTGCCCACTGTTGTGGAGCCTGATGGCCGCTGGTATGAAGGACTGTCCGAGGCGGTTAGTTGAGTGTCGGGGGGGGATGAGTCTGTGGCTGAACGAGCTTCTCATCTTGACTAGCTCGTCGTAGAGGGGGTGGTAGGGGTTCTCCATGATGGCATCCAGCTTCCTTATCATCCCCCTCTCTACCATCACCTCAAGTCTAGGTAGCTCGACTCCCACCACAGAGCTAGCCTTCCTCACCAGCTTGTTGAGCTTGTTGGTGTCCCTTGAGTTGATGTAGCCTCCCCAGCATGCCACAGCATAGAAGAGGATGCTGGCCACAACAGACTGGTAAAAAGACTGCAGCAGTTTGTTGCACACATTGAAGGACCTGAGTCTCCTCAGGAAGAACAGCCTGCTCTGTCCCTTCCTGTAGAGGGCCTCTGTGTTGTCCGACCAGTCCAGTTTATTGTTCAGGTGTACCCCAAGGAACTTGTATGAGTCCACCATCTCCACATCCACCCCTCGGATGGAGATGGGAATCGGGGGGGGCCTCTTCTTGCCCCTCCGGAAGTCCACCACCAGCTCCTTGGTCTTACTGGTGTTGAGTTGGAGGTGGTTGCTGTCGCTCCACCCCACGAAGCTCTCCACCAGGGCTCTGTACTCCTCCTCATCATCGTCGGTGATGTAGCTTACGATGGAGGAGTCGTCTGAGAACTTCTGCAGGTGGCACCCGCTGGAGTTGCGGCAGAAGTCTGAGGTGTAGAGGGTGAAGAGGAAGGGTGACAGCACAGTTCCCTGGGGGGCGCCGGTGTTGCTCACCAGTACGTCAGACTGACTGTCCTTTAGTCTGACGTACTGTGGCCTCTCAGTGAGGTAGTCCTTGATCCAGGCCACCAAGCCGTGCTCCAGCTGCATCGCAGAGAGCTTCTCCGCTAGCAGTGACGGCTGGATGGTGTTGAAGGCGCTGGAAAAATCAAAGAACATGATCCTCACTGAGCTGCGCGGCTTTTCCAGGTGCGTGTACGCTCTGTGGAGCATGTAGATGATGGCATCCTCCACCCCGATGTTTGCCTGGTATGCAAACTGCAGGGGGTCGAGGGAGTCACGCACCAGGGGCTTGAGGTGTTGCAGGACCAGTCTCTCAAACGTCTTCATGACGTGTGACGTCAGAGCGACTGGCCTGTAGTCGTTGGGGGTGCTGGGACGTCCCTTCTTGGGCACCGGGACAATGCAGGAGGTCTTCCAGAGCTGGGGCACCCTCTCCAGCCTCAGGGAGAGGTTGAAAAGATGCTGGAGCGGTGCTGCCAGCTGCTCTGCACATACCTTGAGCACCCTGGGATTGGTGTTGTCCGGTCCTCTGGCCTTGTTCACATTAATTTTGGAGAGCTGCCTACTGACCTGACTGGTTGTGATCGTCAGGGTTGGGGGTGGTGGGCAGTCTGCTGGTGTTGGGGGTGGGGTGCCGTTGCTGATGGGTGTGGGGGGGTGGGGGGTGGGGGGGCTGCTTTGTAGGTGTGATCTGGTGCTGGTGTCGATGGGTGGGGGGAGGGGTGTGGGGAGGCCACTCTGGTCAAAGCGGTTGAAGAACGTGTTGAACTCGTTTGCACGCTCTGGAGAGCCCTCCACAGCTGTGCCCTGCTGTTTGAAACCAGTGATCTTCCTAACCCCCGCCCACACCTCCCTGGTGTTGTTGGCCTGTAGTCTGCCCTCCAGCCTGTCCTTGTAGCTGACCTTGGCTGCCCTTAGCTCTTTTTTGAGCTCCCTTTGGACAGCCCTGGCCTGCTCAGTGTCCCCTGCCATGAAGGCCCTCTTTTTCCTGTTTAGCAGGTGTTTAATGTCCTTGCTAATCCAGGGTTTATTGTTTGAGAAGCAGCGTACCCTCTTTGTGGGTACGATGCTCTCCTCACAGAACCTGATGTAGTCTGTGATGCAGTGGGATAGTCCATCAATGTCATCACCGTAAGCCCTCTCAAACATATCCCAGTCCGTCGACCTGAAACACTCCTGTAGCTCCTCCTCGACGTCGTCAGACCACTGTGGGACAGACATGGTGATCGTAGGCTGTCTCTTAATGAGAGGCGTGTATGTGGATACAAGCCTCACAAGGTTGTGGTCTGACTGGCCGAGGGGGGGCAGGGAAGTCGCACTGAAAGCCTCCTTCACGTTAGCATACAGGAGGTCCAGAGTTTTGTCTCCCCTGGTTTTGCAGGTGACATACTGGGTGAAGTTTGTCAGGGTCTTGTTCAGTCTGACATGGTTGAAGTCCCCATTGATAAAAATAAATGCATCCGGGTGTTTTGTCTGAAGCGCCGCGACGGTGGAGTGTATGACGTCACTCGCCTGCGCCGCCGCCGCGCTGGGAGGGATGTAAACAGTGAGAGCCAGGACGTGTGTTATTTCTCGCGGTAAATAGTATGGCCGCAGACTCAGTGCCAATAGTTCAATGTCGGGGGAGCAGATACGTTCCTTAATGGTGATGTGCCCCGGGTGGCACCATTTGGAGTTCACAAAGACAACAAGCCCTCCGCCTCTCCGCTTGCCGCTCTGTTTACTCCGGTCAGCGCGCACCACCGTGAAACCCTCCTGTTCTATTGCACTGTCCGGGATGTTCTCGTTCAGCCAGGATTCGGTGAAGCACAGTAGGCTTGCCTCCTTGTACTCACGCTGGTTGATCATCAGGGCTGAGAGCTCGTCGGTCTTGTTGACCAGCGATCGCACGTTCCCCATGACGACAGCGGGCAGGTAAGGCTTGAATCTCCTTCTGTCCTCTCTCCTGTCCTTCACGCTCGTGCCAGCTCGATTTCCCCGTCTGCGAATCCTTATTTCGGCTGGTAGATTCCTCGGTGGTTCTGCAACTCTGTTTCGAAAGCAGAGGAGAGCCTCCCTCGGGTAAACCAGCCCGCCGTTGTTGCTGTTGTTGTTGTTGTTGTTGTGCTGCCGCGGGTAAACCAGCCCGCCGCCGGTGTTGTCCATTGTTCAGAGCTGTGCTCGACCGAACTTTCCTAACTCAGCTAACTTCACAGAAGTTGTTACAAATGCCTTAACTTGGTCTAAAGCAACGCACAGTCACTTATACACCTATTATGTAAGTATAATCACAAAAAGAATAATTAAGAAAGTAGTAAACACGATAAAAAGTAGAGGGGGTGGGAGCTGCTATGAAAAGGCTGCCACTCTCCTCGGCGCCAAGCACACAGATGCGTATGTGTCTTGGTGTGATCAAAATGTGTGCGTATGTTGCATGTATGTGTCTTGGTGTTATACAAATGTGTGTGTATGTTGCATGTATGTGTCTTGGTGTTATACAAATGTGTGCGTATGTTGCATGTATGTGTCTTGGTGTTATACAAATGTGTGTGTATGTTGTGTGTATGTGTCTTGGTGTGTTTGAAGCTCCGCAATGTAGTTTGGGAACAAAAACATGACCTGTAGAATAATGTTTCAGTGGTTATCTATAAAGTGCATATACTCACTGTAGATTTAAAAGGCAAATACAAAATACTGTGAACTGTTACCACAAACAAATGAAAATAAGGGGGAAAAACTACTGTTGATACACATCTGGTGTAAGATTAAGTAATGGATGAAGAGAAATACAAAATACAACAAGTAAACCCTGCATCGACAGCATATAAATACTGCTGGGAATGTAACAGAAACTATCAAGTAGGTCCAAGCTTTTGCATCACTACAGATTAAGGCATTCTTTAACAGCATCATAACACATTTTGCTGGTTAGTGTTTGTCCTTGTATTTAAAGATATATCCATTAATTATGAATTGATAGCACTAGTACATTTCCATAATGTTTTGAATTGTTAGTGCAGTAGATCTTTTTATTATAATTATAGATCAGAGCTTTAATAATATAACTAATGGACTTGATTTGTCACTCTGTGCTCAGTGATGCACAGTGATCAGACTATATATGCATCACTGCCTCACTGCATCACTGAGCACAGAGTGACGGTTACCATCTTCCTGGACTTTTACTTTTAAAACAACATTGTCAATATTACACTTACAATACACTTAATGTAGATCTGTATTTGTTACTGTATTTATATTAGCATGTACATACATTACATAGGAAATGTGAATCCCGGACCGTATTTTATTTTATTCTTAGGCAATTTTTTGTTCTTATTTGTGATTTGTTTTGTCTACCTAAATGTTTACTGTGAGCAATTTGTAGTGCCAAATTTCTATTCTATTCTATTTATGTTACAGGGTTAGGTGCTGGGAATGTGGAGATGTAAGGGGTGCACAGAAACTGTATCAAGTAGGTTCAAGCTTTTGCATCACTACAGGTTAAGGCATCCACGATTTGGAAGTAGTTCTCCCTTTCCATGTACGTACCTGCACTGCCCATGTACATTTAAGACGTGGAATGCCCTTATTGTCCACCACAATAAAACCCATTCCACTGGGGTCACTCAGAAAGAGAAGGCAATATTCAGTTGCAGCCTTTGTGCTTGCAGGGATTTACAATCAAAATACAACTCCCAAACGTTCCTGTAAACATGTTGTGACCTGTGTATTTACCACGTCTCCCAGTCACACAAGTCACACGAGTCTCCCAGTCACACAAGTCTCCAAGTCACACAAGTCACACAAGTCTCCCAGTCACACAAGTCTCCAAGTCACACAAGTCACACGAGTCTCCAAGTCACACAAGTCTCCAAGTCACACAAGTCTCCAAGTCTCCCAGTCACACAAGTCTCCCAGTCACACAAGTCTCCAAGTCACACAAGTCTCCAAGTCTCCCAGTCACACAAGTCTCCCAGTCACACAAGTCTCCCAGTCACACAAGTCTCCAAGTCACACAAGTCACATGAGTCTCCCAGTCACACAAGTCACACGAGTCTCCAAGTCACACAAGTCACACAAGTCTTCAAGTCACACAAGTCTCCCAGTCACACAAGTGACTTGGAGACTTGTGTGACTGGGAGACTCGTGTGACTTGTGTGACTGGGAGACGTGGTAAATACACAGGTCACAACATGTTTACAGGAACGTTTGGGAGTTGTATTTGGAGTATATTTCCTGACTGTAGTGAACTAGGCTATGTCTACCCCACTTCCAGTGATGATTCATGAAGCTAAGCTAGGCTAACGGTCCAGGCGTTCCCTAAGCCCAATGCATGCAGAGAGACGAAAAAGGTATGCATCTTCTTGTCCAACTCCAGGGAAGATGTTAAATAAGCTAATTTCCCAAAAAGTTGGAGTTTCTACTTTAAGATGCCTCGGCGGCACATAGAACAAGTGGGCCCAATGTCTATCACTGTCTGTCTGTCTCTGTTTGTTTCTCTCCGTCGGTCAGCAAGTTTTTAGCTAATTAACATTTTCAACATGCTTTCACTGAAAGAGCCTGTTTTTTAGAGCGAGTGCCTTGTTTGAAAGTTTACCTCCATCCAGTTCCATGAAAATCTTTTGGACTACCTCAAAGGTGTAGCGGAGCTGCGAAGGGTAGCTGTGGTTTAAGGCATACATCAGTCCGAACAGCATTGTAACAGCTAATGCGCCATTATCCAGACCTTCCAATATCTTGATCTCTGGTTCGTCACTTGAAGCATGATCTTTAAGAACATAAATCCCCACAGTATGGTGTCTTCGATGGCCTTGTTGATGACGTCTTCATCCATACCCTGTAGAAAACAGACAAAGGTTAAACAAGGGCTAACACCTTATATTAGGGATTTTTTTTACATTTCTATAACCTTTATTTACCCAGGCAAGCAAGTAAGAACAAATTCTGATTTTATTTATTGTCAAAAGTATGCATAATGTTGTGTTAATTCCACAACAAGAGATGTGTAATGTTAATTACCTGAAATTATTCCGTTTTTTGGGGGGGAAACCCTGCATATATCGGTATCGGTTGATATCGGTATCGGAAATTAAGAGTTGGACAATATCGGTATAGGTAAAAAAGTCAATATCGAGCATCCCTACTATATTGATTGATTGAAAACCTTTATTTATCCCTGAGGGGAGATTCAGATGTCCATTACAGCATAACAGCAATTTAAAAACAGTAAAAACAGTTAATACATAACATACACTTATTAGTATGTGTTAAAAACAAGATGGACAGGGTTGTCACCAGCTTGGCTGGCCGTCTGCACTAATACAATTGGCTGTATTAGAGGGTGGGAGAAGCTGGCGGGGTGGGTCCGGGTCATTGTAAACAGCGACTCCTACAGTTCGGTCGGGGCGCCTGCTAAGCGCGGATAGGACTTGAGGGGGATAGTGTGGTCCTCCCACACGCTACGCCCTCTCGATGAGAATCCGCGCTGCCAGGTGAAACGAAGCGGTGATTGGCTGGACGTGTGTCGGAGGAAGCACGTGGTAGCCTCCACTCTCCCAGATGATCTGACTGTGGGGGGTAAGTGTGCAGCGACCAGGAAGGGACTGGGAATTGGCATACGACTAACATTGGGATGGGAGAAAATCGGAGGAAAATGGAGGGGGGAAAAGACCCAAAAAAAGAAAGAAAAAAAACAAGATGGACAAATACATAGGGATAAAAATTGCTAAAATAGGGCTAAAATAGAGCTATAAGTGGTGAAAATAAAAATAAACAAGTCCAATCATGATGTTAAATAATTAAATTAATTGGTTACAGTCCACAACCCAGCTCCTCCAGTCCACAGCAGTTAGCCCGTCCTGGCCCTGCCTGGTTGTAGAGCCTAATTGCCACCGGCACAAAGGACTGCCCGAAGCGCTTTGTGGTATGTCGGGGGGGGGATAAGTCTGCGGCTAAATATGTCTCAGCCCTGACAAACAGACATACAGTGGCATCAATATAAACATATACTTTCTGTTACAATTAGTCATGGGTCAGACCTTACTCTGCATGGACTACAAGGCCCAATGAGAAAAGAAATAAGCACTGATTCATGTACATACCACATATTCTCACACAAGGCTTTCTGGATCTTCACCCATGTAGATACACAGTCCCTTCAGGATACACTCTCGTCCAGCATCCACGGCATCACACTGAAAGGAACATTTCTTGATTAGTGTCTTAATTCAGCCATTGTGCTTTATTTTAAAGTCAACTACTGGTTCAAACTGTTATATGACTACATATTTCTCTGAGAATATAACAGCAGGATTCCTACGATGGTACAAGCCTTGCTGTGAGTAGTGTTGCACGGTATACCAGTATTGAAAAAGTAACGCGGCACTAGAGGTTTGAAAGCGGTACTATACCTCATTTTAGAGGAAAGGTTCAAACTGAGACAAAAAGATTATAGTGAAAGGAAAAAGATGAAAAATAAAAGCACTCATGGCCTCCTGTACAATTTGATTGCCCTCTTTACCAATCATTTGTTGTAACTAAAAAATTCATTTCCATAGCCTTTCCTCAATTAAAAAAAATCTGAATTCCCCCAAAACAGCCATAATTCATAACTTTACAGATTTTTCATGACAGTGGGACCAGTTAGCACTTACGTCAGCCATTTGTGCCATTTGTCTTTTGAGTGTAGTAGAATTCCATTCAAACTGTATTTATTGTACTGTATACCATGGAGCGCAGAATGGCGAAAATAGGACAGGTAATTTACACCCACTCCCCCTCTCCTCACACTACAAGATTAGAAAATGCAGACAAAGCAACTAGGCAGTAAGCTAATTCAACCAGAAGACAGTCGCTGTTTTGTCTCCTAAAAAGGTGATAAAATCAGCGACTGTGTGGTTTCACAGTTTTAAGATCAAACAAACATCTAAGGGAACATCTGGTCTGTGAGGCTGAATATACAAACGGCCTGAGGAGCCAGACATAAACTCACAGGAAGCCTTTTGTGGAAGTGGTGCCTGCTATCTCGTTAAACAAAAGGCAGCCGAAATAGAGTAAGATCAAAGACTTCCCATTTTGGCCTTCGGCCTCCCCCTTTTTTGCCCAGTAAGGGTATCTTGAAACTGTTGGAAGAACGCCCACTACTAAATTCACTGTAGTAAATTAGCCTATGGACAGCCAGAGATATTGTTTCTCCAATCAGAGAGCTCGGTATGAGTTTGGAGAAACGCCCGCTTTCTGTAAAATTAGAGGCGGAGCCTAAATTGGATATTAGCAAAAACTCTGTGCCAGGAGAGACAGAACAAACCCGAACAGAACCAGGAAGGAACAAGAAACACACACCCTTTTTCTCCACAACAGACCCAGCAAGGAGGAGAAATCGACGCAGCAGAATCGAAGACGAGACGAGACATGTTTTTAGACAGAGCTTTTTATTTGAGAATTTAGTCTGAATCTCTGCAAACTTCCGGCATATTGGATGCGTCTTGCAGGTTCATTGCACAATATTTCTTTTTGTAACATCTGATTTGAAATCCATTTTCATTAAAAACGGGTTCTTTTCAAAACTGCTCAGATCTCGCTTCATTTCAAAACGGCAGTGCCGTACATTTCTCTCTGGGTACGCAGAAAGCAATAACCAGGTTAAAAACACTGGTTATCTGCATTTAGCACAGAGTGGATCCCAAGAGCTTGTAAAAAGGTTTAAATCACAACGCAGAAAGAAGTAGTAAATAGGGAATTTAAGCTGGGAATCCACTTCATTGTGGTGCCGTGACAAGAATCGACGCGCTCGTTTTTTTTTCATCACAACAAAGAAAAGTTATTATTTTTTTTTTTCTCCTCTCTTCGCTTTCTTCACGAACGGTCAAACGGGGAATCAACTGATCAATCGATCCGTCTTCAAGTGACTGGAGTCGCTAAGAGGTGAGTGTGATGATGAAAATGGGGGCTCTATTCGAACCAACGGGGGGTTGCTAAAAGTATGACTGTAATTAGATATTAAATGGAATGTTCTGACCAAAGGGTGGCGACTCTAGGCTGTGTGTGTGTTATAGGTCCTGTAAGCAGGATTTTTAACCACACTGTGCTGTCGTATACCTTACAGTAATGGTTTTAAGCACGATCTTGCGTAGTACGTTCTATAGTAGAATTTTAGCACAATAAACGGGACGCCGCCCGAGGTCGGAACATTAAAAAAAGGTATGGAAGTATTTAGAGACAAGGTCTAGGTTTGTGCTCAGGGTTAAGCAAGGTAAACATGTGCGTTGTACGCCTTACAGTATTGGCTTTAGCACATTTGCGTAGTATTTTCTACAGTAGAGATGGAGCACAAATAGAGTCTAGTTTAACCTTGGGCACCGCCGGACGTGTTAAATTTAAGCAGCGATAGGCTGTAACATAGGAATAGTACTTAAAAGAGGACTCGTATGTTGCAACGATAGGCTGTAACATTAGAATAGTACTTAAAGTAGACTCGTATGTTGCAAGCTATGGTTAAACAATTGTTGGTGTATGATGTTTGTGTATGAGTGAAAGGACTTATGGTTATGTTTAACATGTGTGATGTATATGGATTAAATCTGTAAATTGGCACTTACAATATGACTGAGAACGGTTTTTAATATTGAATCGGGTACACACGCGACGTCCAATGCGCACACACGCAACGTCCAATGCGCCACCCAACTATTCGTGGAGGGGGGCGCGTGCATGCTCGTGCTGGACAGAGCGCGTTCTCGTCGGAACTCGTGCGTGTCGTAGCGCGCAACATGCTACAAACGATAGCTCGTCGTGGCTCGCCTGTGACGGTTTAATACTGTATGTTGTGAATGGGGCGATAGGGGTTTAATACTGTATGTTGTGATTGAGGCGATATTGCAGTGTAACTGAATGGTCGTTTGTGATGAATGAGCTGGGTGAGTTGCGGTGTGGGCTAAGGTTTACAGAGTATTGGCTGAAAGTTTGAACGTATGCAGGATGCATGGTGAATGAGTGGGCCGCTTCAGAGTGCGCGCATGCGCGCTTGTGAGAAGGGACATTGTGTGTGTGAGGCGGGTGAGACTGAAATTAATTATGATGTGGGTAAGAGACCACTAGATGGCGTCAGAGTCAACCTGGGAGAGGCGGCCGTGTTAAAATGGAGTGTACGGTGATGTGCACTGGGGGGCGGTAGAGGCATTGGAACTCCCGTCCTAACCAGCGTGTCATGTGTGGCTATAAAGCGATCAGATGTGTGTAGTGTCTCTCTCTCTCTCTCTCGCTCTCTCTCTTTCTCTTTTTCTTTCTCTCTCTCTCTTTCTCTCTCTCTCTCTCTCTCTCTCTCTCTCACTCTCTCTCTTTTTCTCTCTCTCTCTCTTTCTCTCTCTCTCTCTCTTTCTCCCACACGTGCCATTTTCTTTCTTCCCCCCCCCCTCCCTTTCCCCCTCCTCTTCCTCTTCCTCCCTCTTTTTTCTAGCCCCTCCTCTCTCTTGCCCCTCCTCTTCCTTTGCCCCTCCTCTTCCTTTCCTCTTGCCCCTCCTCTTCCTTTGCCCCTCCTCTTCCTTTCCTCTTGCCCCTCCTCTTCCTTTGCCCCTCCTCTTCCTTTCCTCTTGCCCCTCCTCTTCCTTTGCCCCTCCTCTTCCTTTCCTCTTGCCCCTCCTCTTCCTTTGCCCCTCCTCTTCCTTTCCTCTTGCCCCTCCTCTTCCTTTGCCCCTCCTCTTCCTTTCCTCTTGCCCCTCCTCTTCCTTTGCCCCTCCTCTTCCTTTCCTCTTGCCCCTCCTCTTCCTTTGCCCCTCCTCTTCCTTTCCTCTTGCCCCTCCTCTTCCTTTGCCCCTCCTCTTCCTTTCCTCTTGCCCCTCCTCTTCCTTTGCCCATCCTCTTCCTTTCCTCTTGCCCCTCCTCTTCCTTTGCCCCTCCTCTTCCTTTCCTCTTGCCCCTCCTCTTCCTTTGCCCCTCCTCTTCCTTTCGTCTTCCTCTCTCTCTCCCTCTTTTCTCTTTTTCTAGCTATCTTGCTGTTCTCTCTCTCTCCCTCCTTCTCCATAGGAGACGTGGGGGCAGTGCAGAGTATGATAAATGTGTTTTATGGTTTGGAACAGGTCTGTTCGGGACTGCGAAACCCAAACCCCCCCCCCCCCCTCCCCCACTTCCCTGCTGTTCCTTTGAACCCCCCCCCCCCCTTCTCTTGATTTTCCTTTGAAACCCCCCCCCCCCCCCCCACTTCCCTGCTGTTCCTTTGAACCCCCCCCCCCCCCCACTTCCCTGATGTTCCTTTGAACCCCCCCCCTTCTCGTGATTTTCTTTTGAACCCCCCCCCCCCCACTTTCCTGATGATCCTTCAAACCCCCCCTCCTTTTCTCTTGCTCCCCCCCCCCCCCCCCCCCTCCCCCCCCCCCCCCCCCCCGCTCCATCCTGTGCCCCACTTGCTGTGCCTCTCTCCACCCTCCCCCCTCTTCCGTCTGTAGACCGACATGGAGTTACATGTCTTCCCTCTGGCCTGGTTCTCTCTTGGCCGGTGGGCGGCTACGTTGCGGCCTTTTCTACATGTCCTGGTGTTGTGTTTAGGTTGGGGTCTTCATGTCAGTAGACTGAGGGTATGTTCGGTTATAAAGTTGTGTTGTTGTTTGTGGGGATTGCAGGACATATTAGGATACGCGCCGGTGACGGAGGGAGGAAGAGGAGGACGGAACAGACAAACATGATTCCTGGTTTGAGAGACAGTAGTAGGCGGGTGCTTCGGGGGTGTGCCGTGGCAATGATTTGGTTATGTGTGTTGATCGGTACTATAATGTATGATCCATATCTGCGACCTGAACAGCCAGAGGTGGTGGTAGTGGGTAGGAGGTCGCAGCCAGACCATCACGGTAATCTGTTTTTGGGGATGGCGAGGACTGTGGCTAAGGTAGCCAATAGGTCGGATTGTTATGTGTGTGGCTTAGCCCCGCTAGCAGGCGACGCAGGTCTTCCCTTGATTGCACACCCCTTAACGAAGTGTCATGCCAATGTGTTGAGGGACGAGCCTCTGCTCGGCCTATGCGACGGGGTGGGTCATGATAGGATGTTGAGGTATTTGGGCCGGGAACAGGGGTCGAATAAGGCAGTGGGTTATGGGGGTCTTAAGGACACTAGCCCCATTCCAGTGGCGTTTAGGGCGGCTGGGTTTGAGATGTGCGTAGAGGGGAAGTCAGGTGGTAGGGACGTGGGATATTTGGACGGCTGCAAGGGTGAGAGTGGAATATGGGGTAAGAATTCGGAGGCGCCGGCCCCTAGGGGGGGCGTTTTGGATTTGTGGTGAGTATGCTTACGCAGCGTTGCCTATTAAGTGGAGGGGTAGGTGTGCGTTGGGGTATTTGGTGCCAGCTATGAGGGTGTCAGATGTTTTGCCGACGATTCCCAAGTCAAGGAGGAGGAGGTTTATAGATGCGGACCACTTTTTCAGGGTGGCGTTTCCCTGGTGGGGGACGTATGCAAACATGGGTGAACTAGACCATCTAGCTCGCGTGTTTGAGGATATGACGGCTACGACCGCCAGAGGTATGGCCCTGGAGGCTCAAGAGTTACGGTCCTTAAGACTGATGGAGCTGCAGTCAAGGACGGGTTTGGACTTCCTGTTGGCGAGTTCAGGAGGCACGTGTGCATTGATTGGTCAGGAATGCTGCACATTTATCCCCGAGAATGACATAGGCGGCATACAGGAAGTTATAGAGCATTTGAAGAATATTACTAGGGAGATGCAGCCCACGCAGGAGGACTCGTGGGAGGGCTGGGGCCAAAGTTGGTTAGGTTACATAGGATGGACAATAGCTAAGTATTTGCTGTGTGCTGTGGTGATGTTTGCGGTTATAGTAGTTTGTGTGAATGTTATCAGGGTGTGTGTGACGTACGTGTTCAAGACTCTCGGCGCGGCTGGTTCTGCGTCTGGGGACCCACACCGCTCGGTTGCGCCTGCGTATGCGATGATGGTGATGAAGGTTGGCGCGGAGGGTGGCAGGGTAGGTGTGGGCGTTCCGATAAAGCCGTGGTGCCCGGCGTCCGCGCTGGCGACTATTCTCTGATCTGGGTGGTGGACATTCAGGGTTGGGGAGTGGGAGGGCCGGGGCGTGCGTGTGGGTGTGAGGCGGGGGACGTTCCTGGACGACCGTGCGTTGCAATTGACGGGATAGGATTGTGTGTACAATTGTGTTTTTTTTTCCCCATAGTAGGTACGTTTGGAGGGCTGTGTGATGTGGGGCGGTGTACCCGGGGTTCGGTGTTGGGTCTGGTCGGCTATGTGTGGCCGTCCGGCAGGGCACTGGACTCTGGGGATACTGGCCTGGAGCACGGGAGAGGTTGCCGGGATGCTGTCTGCTGTGTACCTGTGGTGAGGTGGGTTTAGGCCGCTGTGGAGGGGCTGTCAAGGTCTCTTCAGTAAACAGGGTCGACACCTCACGGCGTGCGTGGCGCGGCGTCTGTGGCATTCTTTAGATTACCTCTGGGGGACACGTGTCTGGGTGACAGGTGTCCCCTGGGGGGTGTGGTACTGAATAATGAAAAAGAATGTGAAAAAATGAATGCAACTATATTAATCATGATGTTTTTGTTTTCCGAGGGGTATCAGAATTGGAGCAGAACCAAGCGGAAGTAAAGGAGAGCGGAAATTCGAAACATAGGAACCCAGTGTGTTGACAGAGATCGAACGAGAAGAAAAACAGGGAGTAGAAACGGGTGGTATCACACACATGTATCAATTACAATTGTCTCATGTTTAAGAGTGTATGAGGAAAGTAAAAAAGATACTCGTACAGTGAATGAAAGGAACCTCTCAGGAATTTGATTAAAAAGACAGAGTAAAGTACAAGTCCGGTTGATAAATTAACAAGAACTGTTGTCATTGTGTGCTCTGATCTACAGCAGTTCGATTGGACACGCGGAACACCACAAATCAGGTAAGAACAGTAATTTCAACTGAACAAGGGACAGGAGAGAACAGGAAGGGCCCACAGTGCCACTATTGGCTGTCCGAGTAGGAGATAGTCACAAAAGCCTAGACACCTACACTTAGATAGGGATTACACAAGCTATTGTTCTGCCTGTTGCCATTGTTACGAGATAAAAGAGACAAGAGAAAAATGGGGCGAAAACGAGACAATCTAAACGCATATAAAAAGATAAAAGACAAAACCGACGCAGGTAAGTCGACCGTAATTGGGTGGATGGAAGAAAGTCCAGTACAAATTATTGCAAATGAACACGACACGACAAAAGATAACGAATATTATTTGGACAAAGCAATTTATATATCAAAAAGATGGAATAAAAGATGGGAGCTTTGGCCAGTCGATGGTTCTTTTGATTTGGAGTTAATAGCTAAAATAGGAACACTAATTGAGGCCTACACCTATCAGGGTGAAAAGGTGGAAAAAGCAAAGAAAAGGTTGCAAGAGACAACCTTTTTAAAAGCTTATAGACGGGAAGGTGAGAAAAGGGAAAATGAAAGGAAGGCCATTGCAAATGGCAATTGTTGTGGAAAGGTTGTTTAACACAGCAGGAGACGATATTTCCAATTGTAACAAATAGGTAATTTATTTAAGAAAAGAAGTTCTTTAACAGCAAGAGCTATGGGTCAAAGAGGATCGCCACAGCTTGAACAAAAACACTCTGTCCTGGATCCCTTTGCCTGTCCCTAAATCCCCTCTCAGTCCTGCCCCCATGACAGATATGATGACGTATCACATCATGTCAGATCTGACATGACGTACATTAAGATGATACGTAGATTTAACATCGGAGAGAGAGAGAACATGAAGAGAGATAAGCAAGATATGATATCCACACACGATATGATGTAAAACATTAAGAACATCGAAGAGAGAGTGAGATGTGTGTGTGTGTGTGTGTGTTTGTGTGTGTGTGTGTGTATGTGTGTGTGTGTCTGTGTGTGTGTGCGTCTGTGTACAGACGTGTGTATTGTATGTGTGTATTGTGTGTGTGTGTCTGTGTGTGTGCGTCTGTGTACAGACGTGTGTGTATTGTATGTGTGTATTGTGACACAGGGAATGTGTGTGTGTGTCGGTGTGTATGTCTGTGCGACTGTGTGTGTCTGTGTGTGTGTGTGTGTGTGTCTGTGTGACTGTGTGTGTCTGTGTGTGTGTGCTGTGTCTGTGTGTGTGCTGTGTATGTGTGTAAGAGAGAAAAGACACAAGATTAGAGCACACGATATGATGTACTGAAATGTCCATCTGCTATCTTGAGGCTGTTTTAAGAACATCAGCCAGACTGTCGCCCTAGTGTCTTTGAGCCCTGCTAGTTGACCTATATTAAACTAGTCAAGACTAACCCCTTTCCTACCTCCACCCTCGTATACACATTTTCCACAACATTCCCCCATTTGGGGCTATCCCTAGTCCCACCCAAATCATATAACCAAGAAAATGTGAACGTCTAACTAAACGAGAAACCACAATCATATAATAACAGTTTAAATGCCTAATCTAAACCAGAAACCTTACTTCATTCACTGGACCCCTAACGGACCAACAAAGGCTGACTACCGTTCTCACAATAAACACAAAACCGCTCAAAACAAGAGTAATAATAAAACATCAAAAAAAATTTATAATCCTAACCTGACAGACAAATCCCCCCAACCTCCACCGCTTACCAAATGAGCCACAGTTCCGGCCGGAAACCGCGACTCTCATCAGGGAAAGGAGAAGTTGACCGTCAGAACTAAACATAGAACATCCCTCCCAAAAAAATGACATTGTCTCTTCCATAACATTGAGTCCCAGTGTCCATCGCTCAGCCCCCCTTCCATGCCCACGCCATAGTCTCCTCACCGTATTGCCAAAAGTCACATTTTGCCAATACAGCAACCACCACGCCACACCTCCAGTCCTCGTAGAAGCATGTCCCCATGCCTGGACGGGAGGCGCTGGTACCGACCTCACCACGTGTCCCCCCATCTTCGACGGGAGGTGCCCATCTTGCCCACTGCGTTAGCCCCCCCCTTTGTCCCTCCAGTCCCCAGAACCGATCCCCCGACCACTTCTTCTCAATGCTTCCTCAGGCTCAGAACCGACACTCTGCCGATGCCCCTTCCCATTCCGGTTTGACCAGGACCACAAGTAAAATAAATAAAAAAATAATAAAAAAAAAAATTAAAAACAATGCAATGATTTTCAATGGTTGCAATCTCTATGCCGAAGGATCATTAGAAAATCAGACTAAAATTCCTAGTTAAAGGAATAAACCAACAAAACTGCACTCAGACCATCCCCCGTCACTCTTAAAGGAAAGAACCAACAAAAAGAAAATGTCCCTACCTCACCATACCCCTAATCCTCTATCCCCTCGTCTCCCTCTAAGGCAGCATAAAGCTGAGGATATGGCCCGATTTGTGGCTCAATCTCTTTCTGTCCCACCATCAGCATTTGGCTCGTTACGTGTGAAGTTACCAGCCTACCCAAGAGAGGCATACCACAACAGAAAAGGAGAACCAATATCAACCCTGCCACCCCGATGGATATCCCCGTCTGCATCACTATGCTTCCCCACTGTCCCAATCTTTCCAACACCCCACTCCCCCACCATTCTTCATTCCGGCCAGAATTCCCCCTCAACTCCTCCCTCAAATCCTTCAGCTTAGCCATGGCCTCGGAGAACTTTCCCCCTGGCCCCACATTCGTCGGAATGAATGTGCAGCAGTACTGTCCAAACATGGAACAGACTCCACCCTTCTCCGCCATTAACCAGTTCAGAGCCTGTCTATTCTGCCACGCCACCGTACTGGTCGCGTGCATCTGGTCCCCCATTGCATCCAACGCCTCCTCGGTGTAATTGAGATACCGCTGCTGATTGTAAAACAAATAGTTGATCCACCCGGTGTTCTTATTGACCGATATCCATGGCAGAATAGACTCAAACCCTGCCGCAATCTCATTCTTAGCCATGAACTCGGCTGGAATGCCCCTTGGCTGTCCTATGCTGTCCAGATACACCCTTGGGTCTGCCTTGTAGCTACGCTTCGTTCGAGAGATAGGAGACTCAGAAGGTCCTTCCGTCACTGATAATGGTAGGACCACCATTGGCATGATCGCCTGAACCCGGGCACATCTACCTGACCAATCTAAAGGAAGTGTATTCCTCAACCTCCTACCGCCGCAGAGCCAGTATTGGTCCGCCAGTGCCATATCCTGGACATGAAAAGGGCAAGCTACAGGCCGTGGGTTGGTATCCACTCCCTTTAACACGACCCTGTGTCCACACTTTCCTTCTTTCGTACAGTTAGTCGTGATGCTCCAAATAGTAGTGCACCGCCCCTCTGCCACCTCCCCTACCTCCCGGGTCCCCTCCTTTTGCAAGCACTCGAAATCCTTGGTCAGCCATAGTTTGACACCTCTGGGTATTGGCAACCCCGTCGCTACCCCCTGCACACGTACATCCAATTTCCTACAACGTTCCCGCATAGTGACATCCTTGAAATCCGTGACGTTTCCTGCCGCCTTAAAACGACTAGAGCCGAGAAACCCCAAACACTCTGCCTCGCACCAAGGGCGACTATTACGGGGCCCCTCCCATGCCTCTGCGTCCCTGTCACACTGAGCCCAACTGAACTTCGTGCCCTTCACCAGCAGCCTATCCGGACGTGCCTTGGAGCAGACATAACAATCCTCTATCTGATTCTGCGCGCTCGTGTACTGGACCCACTTAAACCACTCATTCCCTAAAGCCGCCCTATACATCGGGTCAGCCTCCGGGTCTTCCTCGTCATAGTCATAGCCGCCCCCATCTTGTTCCCCGGAAGGAAGCAAACCCCTCAACCTGGCCCAGAGTGAGCCCACTGAGTCCCTCAACGTTCCGGCTGTCCTCTGGAACATATCCTGTCCCCCCACCTCTTCCGACTCAGTGTCCTTGACCTCCCTTTTTCCCCTCACCCCTGTCCCCTGTGATTGGTTCGGGACAGGCTCAACTCTCCTATCTACCCCCACTACCCGATGCTCGTTAGTATAATGGTAAGTATCCCCGCCTGTAACGGGGGAATGGTCAAAATCAAAAACATGCCCTTGCGGTCCTACGGGAAACACCCCGTTTGGTTGTAGTCTTATCTTCTCCCCCCCTTCCTCGATGGAGGGAAAAGGGGGCGCCTGATTCTGAGCCTGGTCATGAAAGTCTGCTGGTACTTGAGCCTGAGCGGGACCCCGTGGGTGTCCTACCCACTCAAACCCGTCATCCTCAAGGACGGGTCGACCGTGACGGTTCTTAATGACGTCGTTGTGCCCGGCCGACCGTCCGCACACTGCTGCCAACATCTGCGGGAGCATCAGCAGGCACTGCACCTTCCAGTTGCCGTCTCGGACCCTCCATGTCGGGTTCTGCATAACTGCGATCGATTGTATCCCCCAAGAGATCGCCGCTGGCCTTTATGCAGTGATTGAAGTGGAACCAGGTCGCTGATCCCTTGACTTGGACTGCCGTTCCAGTCGATCGGATCACCTCGTACGGGCCCTCTCTCCGGGGTGATGACCACTTTCTCTTGTGGACCTTTACGAAGACCAAGTCCCCAGGGATCAGTCTCGGTTTGGTGGCTTCCTTCTCCGCCTCCTTCTCCCCCTTTCTCTCCTTTCTCTGCTCCTGTCGAAACACAGCTTCATGTATTTTAGTCACTTGCTGAAGATATTTTTTCAGATCTTGCTCAAAAATATCTAATGCCGGGCCCCTAGCCAGGTGTCTAAATGGCGGTGCTGGCATGCTGCGGCCTGTAAGCATTTCATGCGGTGTTAGCTGTGTTTGGCGGTTTACGCTGCTTCTAATAGCCATCAGAGCAAGTGGCAAAGCATCAATCCAGTTAAGCTTAGTTTGCATACAGATTTTCAACAGTTTGTTTTTAATGACCAGATTGGCCCTTTCCACCTTCCCCTGCGACCCGGGACTATAGACACAGGAAAGGCGCTGTCTTATACCTAATTTCTGCATCAGCCCTTTAACCACCTTGTCGATGAACTCGCGGCCATTATCGCTTTGTAATATCGTGGGAATTCCAAATCTCGGAATGACCTCGCGACAAAGGAACTTGATCACTGTGTCCGCGTTCTTGTGTTTAGATGGAATGGCCTCAATCCAGCGACTAAAGCAGTCCTCTACTACCAGGAGGTATCGTTTGCCCTGCACTGGCGTTATCATGTCTGTATAGTCCATAATCAGATGTCTGAATGGTCCCTCAGGGAGGGGTGTGTAAGCCGCCACTGTCGGTACTCCTTTGCGCACATTGCCCTGTAAGCATGTTAAACACCTGGCTAGTGTAACGTCAATTTGTGCCTGAAGCTTTGGGGACCAAAATCCCATTTTCGTGATTCGTTTCAGGGTCTCTGCTCTTCCACAGTGATCAACACCATGAGCCTCAGGTATCACTAAGGACAGAAGATCGATGGAGGCGACTATCAAACCGTTATGACTCCTCCACAGACCATCTGCCCCCCTTACAGCCCCCCTCTCCGTCCACGACTGTTTCTCGGCCTGCGTGGCTGAGTCCTGAAGATCACTCAAATTATCCTCAGTTACCTCAGTCGTCAGTTCGGCCGCAAACATCAGAACAGCCGTGGACGGCACCGCAGCCGCCGCCTTCGCGGCCTCGTCCGCCGCGTTGTTTCCCGTCGTCACAAAGGACAGGTCTTTTCTGTGTGCCTGGCACTTTACGATAGCAATGCTTTTGGGCAACTTTACAGCCTGAATAAGCGCCACAACCTGCTTGTGGTGAAGGATCGGTGAGCCGTCCGATTTCTTAAAGCCTCTTGCCTTCCAAATGGCCGCGAATAGGTGGCATACGCCATGCGCATACGCAGAGTCTGTAAAGATGTTAACCGTGCGATCTTTAGCTATTATGCATGCTTCTGTTAGTGCTATTAGTTCTGCAAGCTGGGCCGAACATGGTTGCATGCATTGTTCGGCCTTTCTTGTTAGTGTTTCTCCGTTA
>NC_140169.1:94325825-94515825 GCF_963971535.1 Notolepis coatsorum | reverse complement strand
ACACAGTCAGCTCAACTTTTCCCTCCCGCAGAAACTCTGACGGATATTTATAATTACAAGCCCAACGCTTACCTTGGTGTCGACAACCGGCAGAATTTCTACGGGAGAGGTCCGGAGCTGGCCGTGTGAGGGGGCCCGGCAGGGCGGTCTACAGGTCAAGGGTCACCAAATGTTGTGGAAAGGTTGTTTAACACAGCAGGAGACGATATTTCCAATTGTAACAAATAGGTAATTTATTTAAGAAAAGAAGTTCTTTAACAGCAAGAGCTATGGGTCAAAGAGGATCGCCACAGCTTGAACAAAAACACTCTGTCCTGGATCCCTTTGCCTGTCCCTAAATCCCCTCTCAGTCCTGCCCCCATGACAGATATGATGACGTATCACATCATGTCAGATCTGACATGACGTACATTAAGATGATACGTAGATTTAACATCGGAGAGAGAGAGAACATGAAGAGAGATAAGCAAGATATGATATCCACACACGATATGATGTAAAACATTAAGAACATCGAAGAGAGAGTGAGATGTGTGTGTGTGTGTGTGTGTTTGTGTGTGTGTGTGTGTATGTGTGTGTGTGTCTGTGTGTGTGTGCGTCTGTGTACAGACGTGTGTATTGTATGTGTGTATTGTGTGTGTGAGTCTGTGTGTGTGCGTCTGTGTACAGACGTGTGTGTATTGTATGTGTGTATTGTGACACAGGGAATGTGTGTGTGTGTCGGTGTGTATGTCTGTGCGACTGTGTGTGTCTGTGTGTGTGTGTGTGTGTGTCTGTGTGACTGTGTGTGTCTGTGTGTGTGTGCTGTGTCTGTGTGTGTGCTGTGTATGTGTGTAAGAGAGAAAAGACACAAGATTAGAGCACACGATATGATGTACTGAAATGTCCATCTGCTATCTTGAGGCTGTTTTAAGAACATCAGCCAGACTGTCGCCCTAGTGTCTTTGAGCCCTGCTAGTTGACCTATATTAAACTAGTCAAGACTAACCCCTTTCCTACCTCCACCCTCGTATACACATTTTCCACAACACAATGATGCAGACAAACCAGTAGAGGGGGTAGTCCAGGTCACCAGAACTCCCCAGGCCCCTGAGATGACACCTGTCACCGCCCAAAGTGCGGTGCAGTTAGCCTCACCCAACCCAGCCTCCTATCTTATGGTCCAACAGGATAGAATTGAGGAAGCTTTAGCACCCCCGCCATATGCCAGTGAGAAGGGGGAGCCGATATATCCCATCCTACCTTTGTTAGAGATGATAAGCCCTTACCAGTTGACAGATGATCTGGGGAACCTAGAGAGGGGACAAGCAAAGACATCTATTCAGCTGACAGCTAGGCAACCAGATAGGTCAGACTGGAATAGGTCAGACAGAGGGGGTGTGGACGCCTCATGGCAACCAGATAGGTCAGACTGGAATAGGTCAGACAGAGAGGGTGTGGACGCCTCACGGCGACCAGAAAGGTCAGCCCAGACTGGGTCAGGCAGAGAATATGTAACCACCCCACGACCAAGGGATAGGATAGAAGAGCAGACAGAGCGAACAAGAGTGATACAAGCAGCTGAGAGAAAGGGTAAGGAAGGCTATGAGGCAATGTTAAAAGAGAAAGAGTGGGAAAAGAAAGAGTGGGAAAGGGTGAAGAAGGCCCATGGTCAGCCTCAGAGAGAGTGTAACCCCCAGAGAGACTACCAGAGAGAGCCTGTCCACCAGCTGGAGCACCCCCAAAGCTCCCCAGCTCATATGCCCCGTACTATATATCGAGAGCTCATTCCCCCCCAGCATTATACCTCCCCCCAACCCCAGGGCCACAAGGGGGTAGCACCTGACAGTCACAAGATTGATCTCACAATACCACCACATGTGACTATGGTTGGAGTAGGTGAGGATCTGGAGACTATCGACATCGTACTTGGGGTACAGATAGGACGGATAAAAGATGATCTGACGGAGATAGAGCGGGGGCTCATGGACTTGGACCAAGATCAAACGGTCCTAGCAGGACAAAGACCCGGCCCTGAGGCCATGCAAGCGGAGGGGGAGGAATATCAGACGTTCATGAGGACGCGGGCTGGCATTGAGGGGAAGCAAAAGGACCTGGAAGACAAAAAAGGAGAGAAGCAAGAGGCCCTTATGCGGATACAAGAGCGTGTACAAGAGCGTGTACAGACAAGAGCCCAGACGAGAAACATGCAAGCCCCTATCCGCATGGCTCCTATAATAATAAGAGGACAGGACCTGGAATATCACCCCCTGAAGGTGTCGGACATGACACAGGTGACTGAGAAATTGCCACCCCTCGAGAATGGGGCCAATCCTTGGATTGCCAGACTGGAGGAGGTAATGGTTGGCACGGAAATGGCAATGGGGGATGTCAAGAAGATATTGACAACCGTGATGGGAAAAGACTCCATGGAAAGGATACTGGAGGCGGCTCGCCTGCAAGGCCATGTGGGGACTGGAGCGCATGATGCGGACCTGTTCCTAGCGTACAGGGGAGTAACGTGGGCGGCCCTACGAGAAGCCTATCCAATGAGACTGCACGCAGACCAAATTCCGATTGGTACTTTGGAGACATCAGGGCACCCCAGGCAATACGTACAAAAAGCCTACTCCACGTGGACGAACACAACTGGTCGGGAGGCGGGACTTGACCCTATGCATGAAGCCCAGTTGAGAACCAAGATTGAGAGCGGCCTCCCCATAGAGGTAAGGCAGAAATTGGACGAGGTGGTGTCATTGTCAAAGATGGAGCTGGAATTATATATAGATCAAATAGAGCATTACGTTGAACTGTATCGGAAGAAAGAGCAAAGAGCAAAGGAGAAGGATGCAGAGCAACAACGTAAGATCATGTACCAACAGCCAACCGAGGCAGTAAAGGTAGTGGAATACCTTCAAGCCTTAGTCCAGGCGGCCCCACGACCAAGAAATGGGACAGGATATGAAGGGGAACCACAGGGACAGAGACGGGCTCAAGTGGGAACACAAGAGGGTTATGCGCCGGACCAACAACAGAGGCCGAGAGAGTGGCAACCACGGCCGAAAGGAGGAGGCAGACCCCGGAATCCGGAAGGATTCCGGCCACGGGTGGTGGTGTGTTGGACGTGTGGGGTGACTGGTCATATCGCACGGAACTGTAGACAGGCTTGTCAACCCGGAGAGGGAGACCAGGAAAGAACTTGGCAAGGCCAAGGTCAACCCCGAGTCCAAGACCGAAATGAGAACAATGGCCCGGTAAATCCAGCAAGAGGGCCAAATGAATCATCACTATGAAGAGGCCCAGAGAGTCCAATGGGGAGGTGTCAGCTGTCAGTGTCGTCTTTAAGGGAGGAGCCTATTGTGTGCGTAACGGTGAATGATAAATCTGTCGAGATGATGGCAGACACCGGCGCGGCTTACACGGTAGTACAACCCCAAGACGCGACGCACCTAACCTTGTCCGGTCGATATGTACGGACAATTGGATTTGAGGGAATAAACCAGCTGACGGCTGTTACCGAACCTGTGACTCTGAGATATCAAGGCAGGGAAGCGACTCTCCCTGTGCTGGTCTCGGAGAGCACACCTATTAACTTACTCGGCCGAGATGGGCTGGGGTTACTGGGGATGGACATTAAATGTACTGCGGAGGGTTGCGTGATAGCCGAACGAGAAGACCAGTACTATCAGATGGTACAACGAGTTGACAGTGAACCACCAGAGATCTATTGTCTAGGGGGATTGGACCAAGAGCTACTTGGCCCCGCCTTACAATGGGAGAAATTTATCACTGCCAATATGCCTGAAGCAAGGGATCCAAAGACCCCCTATCACTGCACTCTGCAGTATCATAGAGATGCAGACTCGTCACAGACTAAGGAGTGGCTGAGGGTGCAACCTGACAAAGTACAGCTGAATGCTACCAATATCATATTGGGGCCACAGGGAGCAGCGTTACGTATTGCACGGAGTGACTATCTGAGTAAAGAGCACGGCATAATGGATAGTGTTCCCCATGTGACTTTGAAGGTAATCAGCTCATGTGATCAACAACACATAGGCGAAATGATGAAAAAAGCTGAAGGGATAGAATTTGAACAGATGAAAGAAAACAAACGGATCTGGATAAGCCCTGATAGAAGGTTTATTAAGATCATGGTTCAAGGCACAGGGATGGGTCATCCCCAAACTGTGCAATTATCCCAAGAGACACTGGGAGAACTCCCTAATGCATCAAGCCTCCAAGAGGACATGATGGAGGCGGTGCCTGAGACGCTGTGGGCAAAGAACAGCACTGACATTGGACTAATCAAGTCCGCTCAACCTGTGAAGGTGGAGCTTAGACCTGGGGCCACCCTGCCTTGGAAGAAACAGTATCCATTGAAGGAGAAAGCAGTGGCTGGAATCGAGCCACAAATTAAAGGACTTTTAGCTGCGGGAGTCTTACGGAAAACAACTGATCCCCGGAGCAACACGCCGTTGCTACCCGTGGAGAAGCCGGATACCTCTTACCGGCTGGTGCACGATCTAAGAGCGATCAACGAGGTGTTACTTGACTATCCGTCCGATGTCCCCGACCCCCATGTGCTATTGACATTTATCCCGTCGAAAGCCGAGTACTATACAGTTATAGATTTGTGTAGTGCATATTTTAGTGTGCCCTTGAGCGAGGAGTGCCAGCATTTTTTTGGGTTTACTTATAAGGATGAATATTATGAGTATACTAGGATCCCGCAGGGACTAAAACATTCGCCACACATATTCAACAAAATCCTAAGGGAGGATTTAGAGGGGTTGGATAAAGTCATGACCTCTAGGGTCATTCAGTACATGGATGATCTGATACTGTGCGCGGACGATCAGGAAACATGTCATCGCGATTCCGTGGTACTGTTGCAACTGTTGGCGAAAAACGGCCATAAAGTGTCGTTGAAAAAGTTGCAATATTGTAAACCTAAAGTGGTCTATTTAGGACAAACAATTTCACAGGGCCATCGGGCTATTTCAGAAGAACATTTGGTGGCCATAAGGACGGCACCCAAGCCTGTGACGGTACGACAGCTAATGGGATTTCTGGGTATAATGGGGTACAGCTCTCCGTGGGTCGAGAACTATACGGAAATAGTGAAACCATTGAGAGAGATGCTGAAAGAAACGGGCGTTGATAAACTGAGCAGTAAAGTGGTATGGACCGAAGAGGGCTCACGGGCATTCGAAACAATCAAGTCCCGACTGTTAGAGGCGCCGGCCTTGGCGTTGCCTAACTATACCAAGAAATTCATACTATACGTCTCTTCTTCACCAGATCAGAAGCAGGCGTGTGCGGTGTTGGCTCAGGACACAGGGGTGGGGGCGCGACCACAGCCGATGGCGTACTACTCAATTGCCTACTCGGAAGTAGAGATGGGGATGGCTCCATGCTACCGAGAAATGGCTGGAGTGTATACGATGTACGAAAAAGCCGCAAGTATTACGATGGGATATCCAGTGGATATCATGGTGAGGCATGACTTGAAGAGTCTGTTGGAGTCCGGTAAATATGCACTGACGATGCCTCGCATTAAACACTACTACAGACTTTTGGAACAGGAAGATGTGACGCTGGTCAGGTGTTCCATAACGAACCCGGCAGCTGACATCCCTACGCCTGAAGATGGAGAGCCCCACGACTGTTTAGTCGAAGTCGAGAGGTACTCTAAACTCAGAGCAGACTTGCAGGCATTTCCATTTGACAGTCCAGATCTGGAGTTATGGACTGACGGCTCTTGTTATCGTGTTGGCGAGGGACTAAAAGCAGGTTACTCCGTGGTAAGGTCACAGGGCGAAGGATTTGTGGTAGAAAAAGCCGAAGCATTATCACAACCTTGTTCAGCCCAGTTAGCAGAATTGGTCGCACTGACGGAAGCATGTAACATGGCAGAGGGCAGAACTGTAAATATTGTAACCGACTCCGCCTATGCACATGGTACCGCCTTCTTGTTTGGCACAGTGTGGAAAGGGAGAGGATTCAAGAAAGCCGATGGAAGCGCCATAAAACATTGTAGTCAGATTAAACGTTTGTTAGAAGCAATTATGAAACCAAAGCAGGTTGCGATAATCAAGTGTGCTGCTCATCAGTCAGACGAGTCCAAGATGTCTCGAGGGAACAGAAGAGCGGACGAAGCTGCCAAGGAAGTGACAGGTGCTGACAGAACAGGCAAGGTATTGGTTATCACACACGGAGTTGAGTTAGAGGACAAGATAACCTACAAAGATGTTTTGACTTTCCAGGAGGAGGCTAGTCAGGTGGAACGGAACCTCTGGATAACCAGGGGAGCTAGTCAGGATGATTCAGGTTTGTGGCGCGACGCCGGTGGATTTGTGGTGGCTCCTGCTGGCCTGGTCGGACTGCTGATCCACACGGCGCACGACTTTTGCCATGCGCATAAAGGAGAGGTAAGGAGAAAAATCAGAGAATATGGCTTTTGGGCGCCAGATTTGGTCAGTCAAATTGATCATGTGTTACAGAGGTGTGTAATATGTTTGAAAAACAATATACGTAAGGGGATTAGTGTGTCACCAGGACATATCCCCACGCCCAATGGCCCAATGCGAGACCTTGTAATTGATTACATTGACATGATTAAGCCCATTAATCAGAAGAGATATATTCTTGTCGTTGTCTGTCGTTTTTCAAGGTGGGTGGAGGCGTGCGCCACCCGGCACAAGGATGCAGCATCTGTGGCTAAGTTCCTGTGCCAAGAGGTAATTCCCCGTTTTGGTTTACCAGACAGAATCTCGTCGGACAATGGAAAAGAGTTCGTTGACAAAACTGTACGTTTAATACTCCAACACTTAGGCATAAAACAGCGATTGGGGGCCGTTTATCATCCGCAGAGCCAGGGGTTGGTGGAACGCATGAACGGGACACTAAAAAACAAATTGGTAAAGATCTGTCAACACACAGGCTTGAATTGGCTAAACGCTCTTCCTTTAGCTTTGATGGCTTGTCGTTCGTGCGAAATTCGCGGTCTGCGTTTGACACCGCACGAAATGATGCTAGGTCGCTGCATGGTAGTACCAGGTTTGCGCGCGACAGGCAAAGGTCCGAGTTTGGACATCCTGGACAACGACATGCGTGAGTACGTAAAATACATGTCAAAGATACACAAAAGTATTCTGGTTCATGTCTCCAGTAGACAGGAGCATGAAACCGGGGAGGAGGTGAATAGGCAGACTACACCTCAAATCATACCAGGCGACTACGTTTATGTCAAAGTATTTAGACGCAAGTGGTTTGGCGCGAGACGGGAAGGGCCATACAAAGTCGTTCGAGCCACCGAGAGGGCTTTACAAGTTGAAGGATCGCCTATGTGGTTTCACGTTACTCATTGTGTAAAAGCAACCAATACGGACCAAGAATGGGAACCTGAACCACAAGACCTTGACGGTAAAACCGGGGCGCCGCAACCGTTACACGAAGGCGAAGTGAAGGCGGCGCTAACCCCAAACGATGGGGAAGACCCGGATGATTATGGCGAGCCAGACCGAGGGGGCCACGATTGGCCACCAGTAGAAGATGAAGGTTTTTTGCAGGAACCAGACAGAGGAGAGGATTATGAATTGGAACATAATAACTTCTCCTCTGTGGACATGGAGAAGGTACCAGAAGAGCCAGAGGAACCAGTGCTTAGCACAAGCCCGGAACAAGATACTCGACCACAACGAGTCATCAAGAAGCCTAAACGATATACATAGGCAAAGGAAGGGATAGTGTAACTGATAGGCCTTGGAGAGGGCGTGTACATATTAATTTTTGATTTTTCATTAGCTAAGCTCTCTCCTTTTTTAGAAATGTTTAGATAGTAAATGCAATGTAAGGTCTTTTCTTTCAGAGTGAATTGCACAAAACAGACACATTTGGATAAAAAACACATAAAGTATAGTCTAAACCTGGTAATTGGTACGATCATCTTTTTGTATAAAGGGACGGACCTAGACTGAAGTGAAATTGATATAACTGATAACATTGTATATAACCTGCAAAATGAGTGGAAATTGTTAAACGGTGTGAGTGAATAGAGAACTGTGTAAATAAAAGATGGGTCCATAGTCGGTCAGTGGGGGAGGGAGTAATGTGGGTGTTGAAAGTAAATGATACTAACAAATATGGAAAATGAGTCAGAAGGATTCTGGAAAGGTTTGGCTCTGAGGTAATTAGGTTAAACAGTAAGGTTAAGGTAATTGTAAACAGTTTGTTTGAGGAATTACTAACATGTATCTTGGGGATCATCAATCCCCAAACCGGGGAAACTGTAGTAGAATTCCATTCAAACTGTATTTATTGTACTGTATACCATGGAGCGCAGAATGGCGAAAATAGGACAGGTAATTTACACCCACTCCCCCTCTCCTCACACTACAAGATTAGAAAATGCAGACAAAGCAACTAGGCAGTAAGCTAATTCAACCAGAAGACAGTCGCTGTTTTGTCTCCTAAAAAGGTGATAAAATCAGCGACTGTGTGGTTTCACAGTTTTAAGATCAAACAAACATCTAAGGGAACATCTGGTCTGTGAGGCTGAATATACAAACGGCCTGAGGAGCCAGACATAAACTCACAGGAAGCCTTTTGTGGAAGTGGTGCCTGCTATCTCGTTAAACAAAAGGCAGCCGAAATAGAGTAAGATCAAAGACTTCCCATTTTGGCCTTCGGCCTCCCCCTTTTTTGCCCAGTAAGGGTATCTTGAAACTGTTGGAAGAACGCCCACTACTAAATTCACTGTAGTAAATTAGCCTATGGACAGCCAGAGATATTGTTTCTCCAATCAGAGAGCTCGGTATGAGTTTGGAGAAACGCCCGCTTTCTGTAAAATTAGAGGCGGAGCCTAAATTGGATATTAGCAAAAACTCCGTGCCAGGAGAGACAGAACAAACCCGAACAGAACCAGGAAGGAACAAGAAACACACACCCTTTTTCTCCACAACAGACCCAGCAAGGAGGAGAAATCGACGCAGCAGAATCGAAGACGAGACGAGACATGTTTTTAGACAGAGCTTTTTATTTGAGAATTTAGTCTGAATCTCTGCAAACTTCCGGCATATTGGATGCGTCTTGCAGGTTCATTGCACAATATTTCTTTTTGTAACATCTGATTTGAAATCCATTTTCATTAAAAACGGGTTCTTTTCAAAACTGCTCAGATCTCGCTTCATTTCAAAACGGCAGTGCCGTACATTTCTCTCTGGGTACGCAGAAAGCAATAACCAGGTTAAAAACACTGGTTATCTGCATTTAGCACAGAGTGGATCCCAAGAGCTTGTAAAAAGGTTTAAATCACAACGCAGAAAGAAGTAGTAAATAGGGAATTTAAGCTGGGAATCCACTTCATGAGCTTTTCTCCTAGCTGTCCTCTCCTCTTTTGGAACAGCTTCGTCAGGTTGTCAGAGTGGAGATCAAGCTGAGACAGGAACTTGGACTGAAGTGGCATGGTGGTGATTCTCTTGAATTCAGCATTGATCTGAAAACAGGTAAAAAGCACAGGAATCAGAATAAAATGGTTAGAGGGTAGAAAGCCACTGTTATATATACAGCCGATCAGGAAGGGGGAGATATAGCACAACGAAATATACAATCATATTAGCAGTTTGACAATGGACCCAAGACTTCCCTTGTAACGTTATCAACAGCAAATCCAAGATGAGATAAGCCATACCTCACTGACTTCAAAGAGAGCTGGCCACCTTGCCATGAAAGGCTCCACCATTGGTGCATCACGGACGACTTCAAGTCTTCTATGTGCGAAAGTCTTCTCCATCTTCAGTTTCACAACATCTCTGTTGTTCCTCTTCTTCACATCCAAGAGTAGATCTTTCTGCATGGCCTCCAGACTTTCCTCCGTTTCTGCTGACGGGTATATGGTGGGCAGAAGTTAACCTCTGCTCTCTTGGCCTTTTTGACACCAAAGGCTGCACGCTTTCCTGTTGGTTTGTTTCTTAAAGAGTTCACCGTCACCTCTGGGCAGCCCAGTTGTCTCAGCTCTCTGCGGTAGTTACCCAATTTATATTTTAAACTCATCTTCCATGCGCCATATCCAGTGCTGGACCCCTTCTCAGTTAAACATGGATGTGCCTTGATAAGACTCTGGGTTATTTGTTCCATCTCCGTATCACTGACATAGACTTTATACAGAACAATTTCCTGCACTAAACCATCAAGGATGGCTGACTTCAACTTGGGATCAGGGGTAAGTAGAGTGCCATTTTGATTATAAGCTAAATTTGCCTGCTGAAGTTTTATTTCAGCATCATAGGGGAACTTAGGCACGTGAAAAACAGCAGGCCAAGAGGACCGTGCAGCTCCTAAACTCAATTGATGGCAGTACATCTGGATCCACAGATTCAGGCACTTGAGAAGAAGTAGGCCAAGAGGATGTTGTAGACTCAATCCATGACATTATATCTGTGTCCACAGTAGATCCATCCGACGAGAGCAGAGAGGTATTTCCAGAGAAAGGACGGAGAGCTTGGGGGTTTAGGACTGGATAGAGAACAATGGGCCTTGACATATCCACAACTTTAAGAGTACCTTTGTCTTCTAGTTCTGAAATGGAGGTAAGGTTAAGGAAATCATTTCCAAACAAGGAGTCCTTAAATTGAAGTCTGAAGCTGCCCTGAAGTCCACACTGTTTCTTCACTTCAATAACAAGGCCATCAATGGATGCAGGGAATCCATGGGAGAGAGTCAATCTCTGAGACCTGCCATCAGTCAAGATGATCTTAAGGATCACAGGAGTCGCCATCTTCAAAGTATTTTACTCTGTAGACACACAAAAAAGTTATTAGACATCAGACATCCATACATTTCAGATTTCAAATTAAGTGGTAAAAGCCTACTTTTCAAGTATTGAGTACAGTAAGTTTGTGAATGGAAATCAGACCTCTCTACACTAACGTGAGACTACCTTTTCCCCAATAGCACACCTTTTATGACAGACAAACAGTGACAGACCATGACAGTAACAGACAGTGAGTGAGTGACAAACAGACAGAGATAGACCGTGACAGAGAGTGAGTGACAGTGACAGAGAGTGAGTGACAGACAGACAGTGACAGACAGTGACGGTGACAGACCTTTTATTTCAATATGCCTTTTCAATGTCACCATGCGGGCTGATCCAATCTTATCCAGTGGATAAGTATCCAGGAGTTCACCGAGTGCCACAAAAGTGAATGTTCTTGTGGGTGCTGGGCTGAGTTCGAAGGCTCTATAATGCTCTCTGTACCAACCACAAAGCTCTTGTAAAATGCAGATTTGATACATGGACCAAATGCTCCAACTTCAGCAAAGCAGCTGCAAATCCTTGCTCTATGACCTCCTGCAAGTCCTCAGTATGAGAATGACTACTTGAAGGAATGACAGTATCTGACTGCTCTACACACTCCTTACTATATGCCTCCAATTCATTCAGAGATGCTATCGTAATTACAATCACTCCAGGTTTAAAATCAACCAATGTGATGACAGTGTTTTCTGTTTTTGTGTGACTTAAATGTGCCAGAAATGTTTGTTTTAAAGGTACAGCCTAAAAACATACAATCAACCGTCTCACTTCTTTTGAGATGTGCATTTATATGACAAAAATAATCCTTCTCTGATGCTAAATCCCTGCAAGCACAAAGGCTGCAATTGAATATTGCCTTCTCTTTCTGAGTGACCCCAGTGGAATGGGTTTTATTGTGGTGGACAATAAGGGCATTCCACGTCTTAAATGTACATGGGCAGTGCAGGTACGTACATGGAAAGGGAGAACTACTTCCAAATCGTGGATGCCTTAACCTGTAGTGATGCAAAAGCTTGAACCTACTTGATACAGTTTCTGTGCACCCCTTACATCTCCACATTCCCAGCACCTAACCCTGTAACATAAATAGAATAGAATAGAAATACAGTAAACATTTAGGTAGACAAAACAAATCACAAATAACAAAAAACTGCCTAAGAACAAAGAATAAATAAAATACGGTCCGGGATTCACATTTCCTATGTAATGTATGTACATGCTAATATAAATACAGTAAAAAATCTACATTAAGTGTATTGTAAGTGTAATATTGACAATGTTGTTTTAAAAGTAAAAGTCCAGGAAGATGGTAACCGTCACTCTGTGCTCAGTGATGCAGTGAGGCACAGTGATGCATTGTATAGTCTGATCACTGTGCATCACTGAGCACAGAGTGACAAATCAAATCCATTAGTTACATTATTAAAGCTCTGATCTATAATTATAATAAAAAGGTCTACTGCACTAACAATTCAAAACATTATGGAAATGTACTAGTGCTATCAATTCATAAATAATGGATATATCTTTAAATACAAGGACAAAGACTAACCAGCCAAATGTGTTATGATGCTGTTAAAGAATGCCTTAATCTGTAGTGATGCAAAAGCTTGGGACCTACTTGATAATTTATGTTACATTCCCAGCACCTAACCCTGTAAAATAAATCAAGACCATCATTAGTTACATTATTAAAGCTCTGATCTCTTCGCCTAATTATAATAAAAAGGTCTACTGCACTAACAATTCAAAACATTATGGAAATGTACTATAGTGCTATCAATTCATAAATAATGGATATATCTTTAAATACAAGGACAAACAATAACCAGCTAAATGTGTTTTAACTTTAAATACAAGGAGACAATTTGACCGTAGACACCATGAACCTGAAACAAACAATAATTTCACTGATCACTGCAGTGTTGAGCTTATTTCTGTTCATCAATGGGACTTCATTTAGCTAGCTAGTAGTTAGACAATATAACACAGTGAGCTAGCTTGCTAGCTAAGTAACGTTAGGGCCCAGTCACACATTCACAATTATTGCGGGAGAAAATGCGCCTCCCATTCTATTTTTCGCACATGTGTGACCGGGCCCCTAATTAACCATAGCTAACGTTAGCTAGCTACCCAGCTATAAGCATACCTTAGAGCAGTGCTTCTCAAACTTTTTCTGTCAGGCCCCCCTTTGGCGGACCAAAATATCTTGGCTCCCCCCCCCCCCCCCCCCTCGCCCCAACAAAATAGTCATGAAATGGGCCATGTTTAAATTTATTGAAATAACACCAATATCGTGACCTTTCAAATTGACAACACCTTCCCTCGCGAGAGCCACCTTGCCTCGCTGTGAAACAGCACTGCAGAATGGTCAGCTCCCATCTCCTCACACAGCGCAGAGAACAGGCACGCTTTCAGGGGTCGGGTTTTGATGAAATTTACCACGTTTATAACTTCTGTCAAAACCTCATTCAGCTCAGGGCTAAACTGTCTTGACGCTGGCGCCTCTCTGTGAATTTACAGTGCGTCCATTGCGCGTTTGGCGAGACCCCCTTGATGAGCGCCTGTAGCCCCCTCCTTTTCCCTGCCATGGCCTGCGCACCGTCAGAGCAAAAGCCCACACAGTTCTCCCATTTCAGTCCATGTTCTGTCAGGTAACTGTCAATAATTTTGAAGAGCTCATCAGCTGTCGCTCTGTTTTTGACATATTTGCAAAACAGCAGATCTTCACTCGGTGACTTGGAATTTACAAAGCGAACATAGGAAATAAGCAAACAGTCTTTATTGCTGTCAGTCTTTGAGAAGGCAACACGCATGTCATCCTCAAGGCTCAACTTGGCCCTATATTTTGTTTTCAGAGCTGTCATGGATGAAAAGCCAGCTTCACACAGATATGTGGTGCTGAATGGTATCAACACCTTAACTGCTGCATCATGAGATACTTGGTACTCAGCACCACAATCTGAAACTAGCTCTCCAGGTGGTATCAGATGAGATTTCAATGAGTTCTTCCAAGAGTTTGGATGGAGATGTGTCAGGAAGCTTTGTCTCAATGTTGTCTGTAAAGTTTTTTTTTATCGAGAGTAACTTGGTGATCCTTTTCTGTGTTTTATTAAATAATGATTTTCAGATTTTGAGAAATGGTCAAACTTATCCAAATATGGTATTTTCATGGAGAACAGTGCAGCTGCAACAGATAGCACTTTAGTGATAATTTTCTGTAATAAAAATAAATTAATTAAATCTCAAGGCCCCCCCTGTCATGCCTCTGCGCCCCGCCTGGGGGGCGCGCCCCCCACTTTGAGAAACACTGCCTTAGAGGCACTAACTAACGTTAGCTAGCTTGTCTATAGCTAACGTTAGCTAGCTCGTCTATTGTAGCTAACGTTAGCTAGCTCGTCTATTGTAGCTAACGTTAGCTAGCTCGTCTATTGTAGCTAACGTGAGCTGTACGTTAGACAATATAACACAGTGAGCTAGCTAGCTAGCTAAGTAACGTTAGGGCCCAGTCACACATTCACAAAATTATTGCGGGAGAAAATGCGCCTCCCATTCTATTTTTCGCACATGTGTGACCGGGCCCTAATTAACCATAGCTAACGTTAGCTAGCTACCCAGCTATAAGCATACCTTAGAGGCACTAACTAACGTTAGCTAGCTTGTCTATAGCTAACGTTAGCTAGCTACCCAGCTATAAGCATACGGTACCTTAGGGGTTAGAGGCACTAACTAACGTTAGCTAGCTTGTCTAAAGCTAACGTTAGCTAGCTCATCTATTGTAGCTAACGTTAGCTAGCTTGTCTATTGTAGCTAACGCGAGCTGTCCAAACATTTTATACTGTGTAGCTAGCCAGTGGCTAACCCAACGCTTGTCTGATAGACAGAATTGTAAAATCATTACATATAATTTCCACAAGTAACTGGACCCAGGCATAATGAACCTCAAACTAGCTAACATTAGTAGCCCCTTTCGTAATGAAACAACGTTAGCCAAGTTAGCATTGACAAGAAACACCAAGACTTTTGAAATGGTTAAGTTACATACTGTACGAAAACAGCAATATACTGTAACGTTAGAGGAAATGTCGCCCAGTGCCCACTTGAACACCAACATAAATCAATTTGATGAACTTACTTTCAATTCGGGAGTTCTTTCTCAAAAGAAGAATTTTCAGTTCTTCTCTCAACGAGTCGGTCACACTTTCTTGCGGTCGAATACTATTTCCGGTACTATTTCCGGTTGGTGACTCAACTCAATTTAACTGAGTTGTCAGTTTTCAATCAACGCAAGAGAAACCAGTAAATTCAACATTCTCCATAAACAATGGAAGTTTACTTGATTAAAACATGATCACAAAAGGATTATAAATGAATTAGTTGCATGCACTAACTGTATTCGTGTAAATTCAAAGACCTGCTCTTTCCCGTTTTTTCAGTGTAGCGTGTGTTATAAACTTGCCTCATTTGTTGAATCTCAGGTAGGTCCTCCCCTCTCCGCCATCCAACACCCCCGGGCCGATCCAGTCTAATGGTTCCCTCTGTCTTATTTCGCATTGTCCCTGGTTCGTTACACAACTGAAACAGGCTAACTGTCTTTTCCTCCGATGAATGAGGTTCGGTTAAAAGCCTGCTTGTGAATCGCAGTTAGGATTGAACTGTCTCTTAGTTCTTTATCTTCGGCCAGTGACGGGCCAGCTGTTTAGCTGGTAGTAACAGAGTGGAGCAAGCTGGACAGCTATCTGCCTCCTAGTTCGAGCAGTAGGCCAGCTGTGGTCAGCTGTTGGGCAGTGTCTGATGGTCCTAGCTGTAGCTCATAGCTGCGTAGGTCGTGTCCAGCTGCAGAGTAGAGCAGGCTGGTAGGCATATGCTTCTCTGGAGCAGTGGAATCAGCTGGGGTCAGCCGGGCTCAGCTTCCTCTCTTTGGGGCAGTGGTCAGTAGGGCCGGCGGGCATTTGTTTGGCACAGAGACGGAGGACCCCCCCTGAGAAACCACAAAGGAGAGGGGTAGGTGTACGTGGGAGAGAAAGACAAAGGAGAGAGATGTGAGTGCCAGCTGGAAAACAGAAATCAACAAAGCTCTGTGTATATCTCACTATCCATTCTCTTTTTCTTTTCTTTTTTTCCCCCTCAGCCACGCTTAAAAGATTTTTGCCCGTTATCACATTTCTTTCATTCAAATCACATTCATAGTGTTTACAGTGAAATAAAAATGTTCTGAATTACTGTTCAACAGTTCAAAGTCGTCTTAACCTCTGTTCTGTATCACAGTTCAAAAAACATGACAGTCTTCTCGATACACACACATTACAATAGACAGAACTCTTTTTCTATTATTTTCCCCTTATCTGTTTACACACTAAAATGGTAGAAAGGGTCTACTCCTGGGCGGTCAGGTGGCGTACCGGAGATTGCGTTCGTCACCAACACCGGAGACGCTGGATTCGCATGTTCGAATCCAGCTCACAGCTCCGGCGTTGTCACCAGCTTGGCTGGCCGTTCACACTAATACAATTGGCTGTATTAGAGGGTGGGAAAGCTGGCGGGGTGGGTCCGGGTCGTTGTAAACAGCGACTCCTACAGTTCGGTCGGGGCGCCTGCTCAGCGCGGATAGGATCTAAGGGGGGTAGTGTGATCCTTCCACACGTTACACCCTCTCAGTGAGAGTCTGCGCTGCCAGGTGAAAAGAAGCGGTTGATTGGCTAGACATGTGTCGGAGGAAGCACGTGATAGCCTCCACTCTCCCAGACCGACTGTGGGGGGTAAGTGCGCAGCGACCAGGAAGGGGATTGGGAATTGGCATAACGACTAACATTGGGATGGGAGAAAATCGGAGGAAAAAGGAGGGGGGAAAAGATAATAAAAAAAAAAAAAAAAAAAGTCTATTCCTGGCCTGAAGTAAGGTAATTCTATATCCTCAACTCAGTTCCAATGAGCAGAGTAGTTTCCTAAGTCATGACAACAAAAAAACAACTGTCTCTTAGAGTCTCGTCGGCACAATGATGTTTGCAGGTCACATGAAATTAGATGATCGCCGTTGCTAGCAGCTACTAACCATGTAAGTACTGAACAGGTCAAATAGAGACTGAATGGCAAATGACGGTAGGTCTGAAAAACACAGGTAAATTCTCCCGACTCACAGTCCCGCATTCCTGCCTCCTTGTGAGAAAAAAAACCCTTATAGTACAGACAAACAAAAATGGAATTAACCCTTAGAGCAGTGCCTTCCTCGTCCATGAACCCCATGAAAAGTACCCTCATACCCTAGTTTTCCTTAGAAAACACTCGAGATTTGACCAGGTAAGATAATTAAAGATAATCAACCCCTGTGAAACATACTTTTATTATACTCGTGGTAGGCCCCCGCACCCCGTGCACGAGTCTAATCCCCGCCTAATACATTCGGGACGTACCAAGATTGAGAAACTATAGAAAAAACCATCGCCAGTCTACCAAGCACACAGTAATATACACAAAACAAATTACTCTAATCCTCGTTCTTCCAAACACTAATGACTAAAAAGCTCTAGTCGCAGCGCATAGCGCGCCCTTATCCTAATTTCCATTCGAAAATAACTGCAGTTTTGACCAGATAAGGTACTAGAAAAAGTCACAAACAAGAAAAACAGCTGTCTCTACTTAAAAAACAGAGCAGCGCCTTAACACAATGGGGACCAGCCACGTATAAATACGGGTTTCGGTGCCATGCGTTGTGGACCAGAGGCACGTATATAGCCGTGGCAAGTTGTTATTGTTTTATTCCATATTAATAACCGGATCAAGATCCCCGACCGGCTCTGCAGATCTACCCTCGTCTGTGGAATCGCGAACATGCAATACCGGCCAGATCCTCTTAGGGGCGCCATCGCTCCACAGCAGTATACCATGTGGGCGAATGGAATTTTTCTTTTTTTTTACCTTCCAATGGCGTTTCATATTACCCTGATCCCGAACCAACAGCATGCACCGTTGATTATGTTTCGAATCGCAGATTTCACCATGGAATAAGGGGATTTATCATCAACCAATGGACATACCGATCTACCAGATGCCGATCGATAACAGGGAAATGCTGGGGAGTATCCCACCGGGGCTGACGGTATCTTTGAAATTCCCAAAAAACCCAGCCCCCGCCTTACTTTTGGGACTGTTGTCTGAACTAAGTATATTTCTAGTATACTCATAGTACACTTTGCACCTCGCCTTACTTTCGGGTACAAATGTAATCCTCGCCTTACTTTCGGAACGTACCTTTTAAACCCAAGTGTTCAGAAGAAAGAGAAAAAAAATGATAAAATACCTGGAGCAACCACATAGTAATATATACAAAACAATGCTCTCTGACAGGTACCATGTTCTAGTTTAGACCTCTAATTTTAAATTTAAAAACAAAAATGTTTTAAACAGAAATCAGAATGTCAACAGCTCACTGAATGTCCCTTATCACACGTCCCCAAGGATTCATGCCGGAGGTGACAGCCAAGCGGACGGCGTAGCCGGTTCTCTCCCCTCCGCGTCCTGCACGGAGGAGGTCGAGACAGGGCAGCTCTCCCCTGGAATCCCAGGATTCACCCTTTCTGCAGAGTCCGTTTGGCGGCCGACCTCGACACCCATCGGTTTAAAAAAAAAAAAAAAACACATCTCTCGTCGCCATCTGTAATGGGAAATATTAAAGGACAAAACTATGAGCCGTTTTATAAATCATTCTGAGTCATTATTAATAATAGAAAAGTTTATTTCACCGTGGCCACAATGTGTTTACAGTTTACAGACAGATAGATCATGACACACTAGCATCTGGCCATAAAGTGACCAGGAAGTCTGGGCAGAACATAGTTTATACACACTTGCAAGACGTAACATTAGAACAGATATGGTTCCCAGTTACGGGAAGTAATAATAACCTTGCTTTGGCTGGCTGGGGAGATGTCGGTACCTTGGAGTCTCTTAAAGAGACACACACACATTACACTAGTTGGTCACACTGAAACAGTCAAGCTGTAAAATGATAAAATGATATCTCAACACAGATCTATAATGACATGATAATATTTTCCACCACAAGAGTTAGTTTCAACATAAAAATGTGCATATACAACAAAATACATATACACACACACACACACACCAGGGTTGTGATCAATTCACTTTCGATTCAATTGAAAAAATCCACAGTCTGGTGCGTATCAATCTGGAGGTCCATGACAGGAGGAAAGAACCATTATTTTAAACCAGCCAAAGACAACACGACTTCTCTGCCCATCTTCAGGTCATCTTTGAATGGGAGAGTAGCGAACTAAATATTTTCATCTGAAATTCTGAAATTTTTATTTACCCAGGGTAGGTTCTGTTTTTAACCTTTATTTACCCAGGGTATAGGTTCTGTTTTTAACCTTTATTTACCCAGGGTATATGTTCTGTTTTTAACCTTTATTTACCCAGGGTAGGTTCTGTTTATATAACCTTTATTTACCCAGGATGGGTTCAGTTTATAACCTTTATTTACCAGGGTAGGTTCTGTTTATAACCTTTATTTACCAGGGTAGGTTCTGTTTATAACCTTTATTTACCCAGGATGGGTTCTGTTTATAACCTTTATTTACCCAGGGTAGGTTCTGTTTATAACCTTTATTTACCAGGGTAGGTTCTGTTTATAACCTTTATTTACCCAGGGTAGGTTCTGTTTATAACCTTTATTTACCCAGGATGGGTTCTGTTTATAACCTTTATTTACCAGGGTAGGTTCTGTTTATAACCTTTATTTACCCAGGGTAGGTTCTGTTTATAACCTTTATTTACCAGGGTAGGTTATGTTTATAACCTTTATTTACCCAGGGTAGGTTCTGTTTATAACCTTTATTTACCCAGGGTGGGTTCTGTTTATAACCTTTATTTACCAGGGTAGGTTCTGTTTATAACCTTTATTTACCCAGGATGGGTTCAGTTTATAACCTTTATTTACCAGGGTAGGTTCTGTTTATAACCTTTATTTACCCAGGATGGGTTCAGTTTATAACCTTTATTTACCAGGGTAGGTTCTGTTTATAACCTTTATTTACCCAGGATGGGTTCAGTTTATAACCTTTATTTACCAGGGTAGGTTCTGTTTATAACCTTTATTTACCCAGGATGGGTTCTGTTTATAACCTTTATTTACCCAGGGTAGGTTCTGTTTATAACCTTTATTTACCCAGGATGGGTTCAGTTTATAACCTTTATTTACCAGGGTAGGTTCTGTTTATAACCTATATTTACCCAGGGTAGGTTCTGTTTATAACCTTTATTTACCAGGGTAGGTTCTGTTTATAACTTTTATTTACCCAGGATGGGTTCAGTTTATAACCTTTATTTACCAGGGTAGGTTCTGTTTATAACTTTTATTTACCCAGGGTAGGTTCTGTTTATAACCTTTATTTACCCAGGATGGGTTCTGTTTATAACCTTTATTTACCCAGGGTAGGTTCTGTTTATAACCTTTATTTACCCAGGATGGGTTCAGTTTATAACCTTTATTTACCAGGGTAGGTTCTGTTTATAACCTTTATTTACCCAGGATGGGTTCAGTTTATAACCTTTATTTACCAGGGTAGGTTCTGTTTATAACCTTTATTTACCCAGGATGGGTTCTGTTTATAACCTTTATTTACCCAGGGTAGGTTCTGTTTATAACCTTTATTTACCCAGGATGGGTTCAGTTTATAACCTTTATTTACCAGGGTAGGTTCTGTTTATAACCTATATTTACCCAGGGTAGGTTCTGTTTATAACCTTTATTTACCAGGGTAGGTTCTGTTTATAACTTTTATTTACCCAGGATGGGTTCAGTTTATAACCTTTATTTACCAGGGTAGGTTCTGTTTATAACTTTTATTTACCCAGGGTAGGTTCTGTTTATAACCTTTATTTACCCAGGATGGGTTCTGTTTATAACCTTTATTTACCCAGGGTAGGTTCTGTTTATAACCTTTATTTACCCATGATGGGTTCAGTTTATAACCTTTATTTACCCAGGATGGGTTCAGTTTATAACCTTTATTTACCCAGGATGGGTTCTGTTTATGACCTTTATTTACCAGGGTAGGTTCTGTTTATGACCTTTATTTACCAGGGTAGGTTCTGTTTATGACCTTTATTTACCAGGGTAGGTTCTGTTTATGACCTTTATTTATCCAGGATAAGTTCGCAGCAACACCCTGCATCACAGTGTGATCACACTCCACAACACAGTTTCACACCTATGAGCTGCCCAGTACAACCACAGTCTGAAGACACTGGAGCAGTCAGGGGTTAAGTGCCTTGCTCAAGGGCACTTCAGCGGTTGATAGTGAGGGATGGAAGATAAGATAAGAATAAACGTTATTGTCCCCGAGTGGAAAATGTACAGATATACATACAATCATTCACAGTTAGTAAAAAGGATATCAGACAAATATGACAATGTATAGAGACATACAACCATAATTCATAAGTAGGTCAACTAATTTCAAAAGCTTCCTATTGCACCTTTCCCTTTAAATGTCACCTTGCCCTTAGTGTTGCACCATGCCCTAATTATATTGCAACAAGATTTGGACAAGAAAGAGGCGACAACCCACTGTTAAGTGGCACCTCAAAGGAATAGAACAAAACCTCAAGTGTTCTAGACTATTTATTTAGGAGAGCGATGGATGTAGGAAGGAAGTGTTTGTACAAGCTTGTAGCGGTTGCTCTTGTATCCACTTGCTCTGAACCGTCTCCCTGAGGGAAGAACTTCGTATTCAGGATATAGAATATGAGAAGGGTCCTGTAAGATTATCTGTGTCTGGCTGACCAGTGTGACCACTACCTTCTCCAAGATTGATTGGAGTCACCTTCATCGCTGCTTTCACTTGCCTCACAAGCTTCGACTTGCACTGTACTGTGTGAGTGCTCACACCAAACAGTCTGAGTCTACGGAGGAAGTGCAGTCATTGGGCTAGTTTGGAACACAGAACATCAACATGTACATCCCATTTCAGTAGATTATCCATGTGGATTCCTAGGTATTTGTACAATGCAACCTGCTCTATTTCACAGTCGCCAATTACCACAAGGTCATGTACTCTCACTTCTCTGGGGTCATAGATCATCTCTTTGGTTTTGATGGTATTGAGAACTAGATGATGTCTCTCACACCAGACCTGAAAGGAATCGATCTCTTTAAGATAAGTAGAGGGCCAGTCGCCAGCCTTCAGTAGGCTTAGAATAAGTGTGTCATCTGAACATTTCAGGACATGATTGCTACTCATTGGTGCAATAGGAGGGGGGAGCTCACCGCACCTTGAGGCACCCCGGTGCTGCAGTATTTGACCTCAGAGAGTGTCATTCACCTTGACTTGTCGTGTCCTGTTAGCAGTGATGCCACAGATTACTTGTAAAAATTATCTGATTACTGATTACTCCTTTAAAAAGTAATCTAGTTACTTTACTGATTACTTGATTATCAAAGTAACTTAGTTACTTTGAAAGTAACTAGGTTAACGAAGTCGTCCCCCTGCTGCTGCCACAACATAAGAATGACAACTTTTTTTTTCTTTTTTTAATAATGCTTTATTGAAAGTGCATAATGTCATAAATCATGATTGGCTGCTCAAGTAGCCAAATTACACTATAAAATGAACTGGATAGTTTATTTAACTTCATGCTGAAGCCATTCTAAAATCAGCTATAAACGTAAACATGTGTGTGTGTGTGGCTGTGTGCGTGCGTGTGCGAGCGCATGTCCCATCTCCGGTCTAGCTGACTGCACCCCTGGCTCTCTTATCATCAGCATTATGAGATAGTAACTAAATAGTAACGCACAGCCACTTGGAAAAGTAACTGTAATCAGATTACTGGCTTGTAAAAAGTAACAAGTTAGATTACTATTTACTATCAGATTAGAGTAACTAGTTACTGGCATCACTGCCTGTTAGTAAGAAGCAAATAGAACCATTTGATTATTGAAGGGTTTATCCCCATACTCATAAAACTGAGTAGGACCCCGGCCGAGAACTGCACCCTGAGAGAGGGAACTGCACCCTGAGAGAGGGGACTCCTGAGAGAGGGGACTGCACCCTGAGAGAGGGAACTGCACCCTGAGAGAGGGGACTGCACCCTGAGAGAGGGGACTGCACCCTGAGAGAGGGGACTGCACCCTGAGAGGGGACTGCACCTTGAGAGAGGGAACTGCACCCTGAGAGGGGGAACTGCACCCTGAGAGAGGGAACTGCACCCTGAGAGAGGGAACTGCACCCCGAGAGAGGGAACTGCACCCTGAGAGGGAGGTTTGCCCTGAGTGGTTCGAAGGGTCAAAGTGGGTATCAAACAGGAGGGAAGACTGTCAAGTTTTAAACTGTGGATACCAAACAGAGAAGGTAAAGACGACTTTAAACTGTTAAACAGTAATCCAGAACTATTTTATTGGCACTGTAAAAAAAACAGATTTTATATGTCTGCACTTTATGTTTTACGTCTATTCTATTATACTATTTTATTGCACTGCACTATTGCACTATTTTACTCTGTCTTGTCTATTTTATCTTACTCTTTTTATTATTGTCTATTTAAAACTGAATCAAACCATAAACAAGGTGGCCTGTTGGAATGTTAAATCCTAATGTGAAAAACTGTGATTTACGATTTTACGCCTAAGCTGATCCCACAAGTGTTCAATTGGGTTGAGGTCGGAGGTCAGGACTGTTGGCAGGCCATTCCATTCCCTCTCCTCCCAAAGTCTGGAGGTATAGTCTCTGATAAACCCGCACTGTGGGGGGAGCGTTGTCATCCTGGAGGATGGAGTTCGGTCCCAGACTGGAGATATGGGATGGCCACTGGTAGGGGCTAGGTGCGGAAGAGTGACCATAGCTCAGCGTAGGAAGGTCCGACCGAGGTCCATATCTGAGGAGGTGCCAGGCTGGTGTGGCTGTGTGTGGTTCTTCCACACTGAGGCTCCTGACTGTTTGTTAAATTAATTAATTGTAAACTTGCCAATATGTCTTGTTTCTTCCTTGTTACTGATAGACTTCAATCATCCAATCCACCAAACAAGAGTCAATTAGCAACAGCAGAATAAGCTGTTTGAATAAGATTTGTCACATTTTTCATGGGCGCAACCCACATACTCAGCTGTGCTGCTCATCCCACAAATGCATGTTCCTTACAAATGGGGCACAATTTAAAAGGTAAATAAACAGGCTTTCCAATGGTATAAAATGTATTGCCAAGAAGCATAGTTACAACAGGGAAATAATCTACCAAACACAAATGTCCAACCTTTATGTTTTATGTTTATATCGTCTGAGTGGGAGCTCCAAGTAACATAACAACCTCTTTGATAGAACATTTCTACTTGTGAGGTGGTGTCATGAACGCGACTGCCCTCTGCTGGTCTACAAACGCATTTCACCGTTAGTTCCTAAATAGAAAAAGACATCCGTTCAGTTTGTCCCTCTGCGCCTCCTGTACTATCTGACAAGTCGGAATTCGGAACAGGAAGCAAGAGTTTTGAAAGCTGGGCGCGTTTTTCGTTAGTTACAGGAGTTTCTACTGCAACAAAGACAAGACGAGGAAGAGGGGTAAACTCATTTAATTTATTTACCAAAATACTTGGACTCAGTTACAACAGGCGACTGCATTCTAGCTGCGTTCTACCTACGATTAGATTAGATTCAAATGTATTATACAACACGATGAAAAGAATGTTGGCAGGCATCCAACCAGAGTGCAAATGTAACCGTCGGTACAGTACAGTGCAATAGTAATATACAATGTAGTACAGCTGATTAAACTGGATATCAAATGTATACATTAGTACTACTGAGTAATAGTGCTTAGCAATATTGTCACATGGAAAGATGAAATTACATACCTGGGGTCCATCCTAGAGGCAAATCTTTCCTGTGACAAAATGGCAAACAATGTAATAAAAAAAAGTCAACCAACGAACAAGATTCTTGTACCGGATCTCCTCTCTGGTAAACAAGAATACCCTGAAAACTCTGGCAGGAGCACTCATTCAAGGGTAATACGACTATGCTTGCACCTCATGGTACCAAAGTACCTCAAAGGCGCTAAAAACAAGATTACAAACATCACTAAACAAACTGGTCAGACTACTGCTTGACCTTACCCTTAGAACCCACCTCACCCCTGCCCACTTTGACAACCTAGGATGGCTTAGAGTAGACGACAGTACAGCAACTTGCAATGGGCCTGGTCTACAAGATACACTACACCACACAGGTACTCATGTACATGTCGAGGTACTTCCCAAAGGTCAGTGAATACCACAATCACAACACCAGAGGAAGCTCCACAAATCATGTCCAACACAGATTAGAATCGGCTCAAACAAGGGACTGAACACGTTTCACAATTATGCCACATCAATGTGGAACGCCCTACCAGTACCCACAGCTGTAAAGGAATGTGAAATTGTGAATCACTACCCACTTTCAAAACCGCTCATAAAGAGCACCTACGGGAGCCTGCAATTCTAAACTGGATCATACTCACTGTTTGTTAACCATAGGAAAGGTTAGTGACAGAAGGCTTGCTAGCATAACGTTAGCTTTCTCTGTCATTGTCAATGGGAGAAGTTTACAAGCCAAACAAGCATACATTTTTAGCTGTGAGACTCCAGCCGTGAAAAGCCAATCAGAATCAAGTATTCACCCAGGCTGTGGTATAAATATTTTGATTGCAATGTTAACAAAGCCTTTCATTGGGGAAATAATCGTAGTATTACAGTATTGTGGGGCATGTGGTGATTCCAACCCCTAGACCACATCACCAGAGTCCAGAACCGAAAAGAAAACCATAATTCTCCTTCTGCTACACAACGGAAAACTGGAAATGATGGTATGTTATGGAAATTGAATAGCTGTGATGCGGAAGAACCTCAAAACGTTTCCTGGCTATAGACTGCTCAGCAGCAGCAGCAGCAGCAGCAGCTTGCCGTTGGAGCGCTGAGGATCCTAACTGCCAGTTGAATTCATTGGTTTATCTCCGCTCTTCAGAAAGGATGAATACTCCTGCTAAACGTGATGAAGGCGGCTCGTTCGTCACCCCCCGACCCAACCGGGTGAGGAGTCTTCAGTCTTCTTTGGGGAGCAGTGGAGGGACCCCCATCGTCATCCCCGCCTCGCCTTTCATGAAGAAGCTCGGCTGTGGGACTGGAGTGAACGTCTATCTCATGAACAGGTGAGGCCGAGGCAACACGCATCACCAGACTTATTCCTGTATTCACCACACCGGCAATATATACGGCGTCTGCACTGAATTTGTATCGTGCCACGCCTCTTTTTTGGGGGGAAACAACTCTGGGAATAAACGGATTATAATAATAATACACTTTATTTGTATAGCATCTTTCATACAAGAATTGCAGCCCAAAGTGCTCCACAGCAGTAAAAATAGACATAAAAATAAAATGTGCATGAAATAGACAGAATAAAAGCAATGCAAAGAATAAGAAAATGGTAAAAGCAATGCAGGTAATAATAACAATACAAGTATTGACTCACACAGTTTAAACCCTGAGTCTTCCCAGTTAGATGGTCATAAAACACTTTAGTTTGAAGTTACTTGATTCCAATTTTTTGTCCGTTTTCTTTAATTGATTATCCTATCATTAATTTAGATGTTTGTTCTGAACTATAACTGTTCATAAACTACAACTTTAGGACAAAACACAAGGAATAAATCATGCTGAAGACTATCGTTGCCCAGAAATAGTCATTACCTCTTAGTTTTAGGTCACTTGGAGATTCATAAGCGCAATATTAAATATCCAGGTAGGGAAAAGAGGAGATATCCTGACTGGGGAAATAGGCAGGACTAAAAACAGATCAATGTAACTTTTCACAATGATCTGAACGCTCGGTGAAGGCCAGTGTTGGAAAGTAATTGCTTGACTTAACATGATGAGCTAACAAAACAAACTTTTCAAACAATGTAAGCATTCTGCCGACAGTTTTTATACAGTGATGAATCAGTGTATATCACAGTACCTGCTTAGGTATGGAAAATCTTAGGTGTGGAAACTAAGTCGAGTATTGCATTTGATGTATTTGTATCTTATTGCATGATAAGAAGGAGAAGTATTTAATTGTCATGCACAGACATGCGAAATGGGTGACACACACTGACAGGAAATGTCTAATGTCAAATGTGTAACAGTATTGCAATATACAATGTACAGGTGATTAAACTGGAGTATATATAAATTAATACTACTACTGAGTAATAATGATAATCTGATGCATGTATAGTGTTATAGTATTATTATGTACAGTAATGCAGGTATAAATAGAACGACTGGTTTAGACGACAAACTGGGGGGAAACGAGAGACTCTGGGAAGAGAACGAGGGAAGTACAATCGTCGATACAGTTTAAAATGTCTATAAACTTCATGAATGTCCTTTTTTTATTAAAATGTTTTGATTCTGTATTGTAACTGTTGCATTCTACCTGGACTAAGAAAATCGATTATTGAATTTTGCACATTGATACAGAATCTATAAAGGTATGAGAAATATATCAACAAAAAGGTAATCATTTGATCCTACCACTGGATCGAGAACTATTAGGAATGTCTGACCACTAAGTGTGTCTGACTCTTAACCACTAAAACCTGCAAGGACTATATCTATATGTATGACGTACAGTATATCATATTGTTAATCATATTGTTTACACTTGTTTATTTTTCTCATATTTAATATACAGATTTAATTGTATTGCCTATATTTATGTCTGTCTTCTATTACCCTGTCCATACTTGCACCTCCCCTCCCCCATGCTACTATGACGCCGGAATTTCTTATTTTGTAAAGATGTCACAATGGAACATTAATATCACGCTTTTACCACACTTTACCTACTCTACCACTACACAGAAATTAGGCATTTTCTTCCTAAAGTGGTTACCAATGTTTGAAGAAATGGCAGGTGGCCATGTTGGGGGGGGGGGGGGGGGGGGGGGGGGGGAGAAACGACACAACATTCTGTGCAAGGCCTCTTATCATTACATGGATCCATTCTTCCAGGGTGGGTAAGCTGAACAAGTCTCCCTGGGCGATAAAGAAGGTCAACAGTAGATGTGGCCTCAAGGATGTGAGCGTTTACCAGGAGAGACTCAATGAGGAGGCAGACATCCTGAAGGGACTGAAGCACCCAAACATCATCGGTAATCAGGACTATGCTTTGATTGGTTTCATAGTTGTTGTGTTTTGGTATGGGACCATCAATAGTCATTTACATTGATCCTCATTCTCGAACAGACATATGTAAAAGTTACCAAGGAATTCCTTCGTAACTCGATTTACGTACTTATTCGGCATTCTCGAACGGCTTCTTATTGTAAATTTGTTGTAGGATTTACGACAGACCGGTGTGCGCCCTGTTTTCAACAGCTTTCTCTGGGACAAGTCATTGGGGATTGCCGATACTACAGACTTCAGAAACTTTGGAGTAATCTTCGACAGTGCTTTTAAATTTGATAAACAGGTTAGCTTGGTGGTGGTTAAAACCCACCTCAGACTCCTGGCTAAGACCAAAGCCTATCTCCCAGAGTGATCTGGAGAGGGTAATCCATGCCTTCATTTCAACTCGGCTAGACTATTGCAATGCGCTGTATGTTGGCATTGACCAGTCGCTGCTCCGTCGCCTACAATTGGTCCAAAATGCGGCTGCCCGTCTTCTCACTGGTACCAAAAAGCGTGACCACATTACACCAGTCCTGGCTTCACTCCACTGGCTCCCCGTCCGTTTCCGTATTGATTTTAAATGACTGCCGACTGTTTTTAAAGCTCTGAATGGGCTGGCTCAATTGTACCTCGCTGAGCTCCTGCGCCACCACACCCCATCCAGAGCCTTAAGGTCTGCTGACTAGCTGCTGCTGGAGGTGCCCAGGACCAGGCTCAAAACCAGGGGAGACAGAGCCTTCACTGCTGCAGCCCCTCGGCTCTGGAACAGCCCCCCCCCCCCCCCCCCATTAGATCTGCCCAGAGCCTAGAGGCCTTTAAACCGCTGCTTAAAATGCACTTTTTCTCCCTGGCCTTTGACCAGAGTTAGCCTGCCACCTGTAAATTACTCTGGACTTTTTATCTATTTTATTACTTCTTGTCTCTTTTTATATTGCACCTTGCTCTTGTTTATTAGTGTACTATACTTTTTACTACACTTTGGTTGGCTTTTAGTAATTGTAAACGTGCTATATAAATAAAGCTGACTTGACTTGACATCCGTGGAATAAAATAATTATAATGATAATAAATACGACAATATTTGTATCATTAACAATTACGTCTTGCATTCATGATCCTGACTCAATGAGGCATCGTGAGCATTACACACACTGCAAACGAAATAAATAAGAACTAAACCGAACGCCGCGCATATAGCTACTGTATAATGGAATATACTGTATTAATATGCCATATACTGTCTTCTTCTCTATGATATTATTGTTGGTTTATAGTCTTATTGCTAGAACTAAATAAATGTGTGGAGAAGCGGCTTAGTGAGGCAGCCTCAGCGCACGAGCACACACACACATGTACTGTATACGTGCAAAATTAATCGTTCCAGCAAAGTAGGCTTCTATTATTCTAATGACTTGTTTTATTAGGTATTATAGTAGTAAGTCCTACTGTCAATACTGACAACTACTACTACAAGCTTGTCAAGAGCCAATCGCAGTAATTGATATTACTAAATGAGATGTCATTCTAATATGTCATGTTCTAGAGGATACGTTTAACGTGGCTACACGGATCTACTGAAATGGATATTTAAAGAAATCTTCACTTTAAAATGCGTTTTCGAAAATCTCCCGCTTTCTTTTCCGAAAATGACGTTGACATGTGGATGAAAGGCCCAGACGTAGAGGAAAATGTGTGTTTAGCAAAATATCCGTACTCGTGTGGACCGGGTCTAAGAATGAGTGACTTATTTCATTCATGGGAACCCAGCTGTGAAGATTTTGGCCAGTTACCACTAGAACAGCCATGGAGAAAATGTCACTGATTCCCGCCGCAAGGGGTCAGATGACCCCACAGCTTATATGAGAAAAATAAACAGTGTAAACTATATAATTACCTCTTAATATAAAAATATGAGGTTTACCACAGGTTTGAGTGACAAAAAAAATATAAATAATAATAATAATAATAATAATAATAATAATAATAATAATAATAATAATAATAATAATAATAATAATAATAATAAATAAAAATATTATAATTTTTTATTTTTATTTTTTGGATGGAAGAGCCACACATTGACAGGCAAGGAGCCACATGCGGCTCACAAGCCATGGGTTGGCCACCCCTGCGCTAGACGCTCGCAAAGTGCTGTGACTTTCCACATATATATTCCATATATATGTGGAATAACGTTCTAATAAAACTTTCCTGAAGTCATTTAGAAATTTCAGAAACCGTGCCAGATAAAACAGGTACTTTTAGGAAAAGTCATTGAGTGACAGAGCTGGAGCATGACCGAGTGACGAGGATACATTTATTGAAAATGCCTGGGGTCATTTGACCCTTTGTTGGCTGTGCTAGTGTTACAGAGACCGTTTCACACGTTCAGGAATCCGGAGGAGGATTTTCGTTGGTACGAAATTAAGATATTTACAAAGGTACTTATGAACACGTTCGAGAATGAGGGCCATAGTTAGCACATTATTTTACTGTAGTGCTTACAGTGTGAACAAACCTTTTACAGCCACAACATTTACTAAAAAGGTGTATTTACTGTGTATCACCAGTCAAACAACTAAGTATGTCTCCACCCTATTTTCCATTTACGGTATTTTATTGTGGTGCAGAAACCTTTTTGTTTACCTTTTGAATTGTGGATAGGGCTTTTAAAATAATGATTCTTTGTGAAGTATCACCCTGACGGTGATTCCATTTGAATTCACTCGGTCACTTTTTATTCTTAATTCACCATCTGCACTGTGTTGTAACTGGCAGGGTTTCGGGCCTTCACCGTGGCCAGAGATGGCTCCAAGTGCCTGGCCATGGAGTACGGTGGAGAGCAGTCCCTCAACGACCTGATCGAGAAGAGGAGAGAAGACCGGCTCAAGGCCTTCCCCCCTCGAGTCATTGAGAAGGTGGCGTTGCACGTGGCCCGCGGCCTGCAGGTTGGTGGTCACTAGAGCCTTCCCCCCTCAGGTCATTGAGAAGGTGGCGTTGCACGTGGCCCGCGGCCTACAGGTTGGTGGTCACTAGAGCCTGACCCATTAATCGGCCAATATTGGCCTATTGCAGAACTTATCGGTGTTGGCCGATATTATTATTTATTTTTCTTTTACAGAACATAATGCAGAGAAAAAAGCTTGGGGGTAATTTAGAAAAGGTGTCATCACAGTTAGTCCAGTAGAGCGCGCTCTGACTATTGTTTACATACAACCCGTGAAACGGTCATAATACTAATGTGGTTTAAAGTTTGTGGTACCATCACAATGAAGTAGAAGTAGTTTTAATGTTTTATTGTAGTTTGTCTCTCCAGTGCCTTCATAATAACAAGTAGTTTGTTGTCATCCTCTCTCCAGTGCCTTCATAATAACAAGTAGTTTGTTGTCATCCTCTCTCCAGTACCTTCATAATAACAAGAAGTTTGTTGTCATCCTCTCTCCAGTACCTTCATAATAACAAGTAGTTTGTTGTCCTCCTCTCTCCAGTACCTTCATAATAACAAGAAGTTTGTTGTCATCCTCTCTCCAGTACCTTCACAGTGAGAAGAAGCTGCTCCACGCCGACATGAAGTCTCCCAACGTCGTCATCAAGGGAGACTTTGAGGCCATCAAGATCTGTGATGTGGGCGTGTCCCTCCAGCTGGATGAGAACATGAAAGGTAGAGAGAGCTGTCTATCATGACATACTGTACATGTACACTTGTTTTTTTTTATGTTTTGTTTTTGTTAATTAAATTCTTTGCTGAACTGGAAATCTCACAGGGGCTTGGCTTCTGTGCTATAGATACTATTTTATGTAGAGTAATAATTAAAAGAATATATAATAAATACACCCACATAGCTTTTTAAAATGTGCAGAATAGATGTATTGCTTTTAAATTAATTGATCATTTAAATGTTTTTTGTGGGTCCAAAATTAATGTTGTTGTTTGCAAGCATGTATCTCCTCCCTACTTCCAATGTCCTCACGTGAAATGCACCTGATTGCAACATCTTGTGGCTAAATGTTATCTATAGCACGTTTTTAAAGCAATGTTTGTGTTTTCAGACCACAGTGGCTGAACACCCAACTCTGTCACCATACATATTCTCATGTTCTCAGAGTGCAGCTGCTGTCCCATGTCTTGTTCCTCGCCACTTTATAGTCCCTTTCAGACATGCACTGGACTCCTGACCTTTGATTGATTGATTGATTGAAAACTTTATTAACAGATTGCAGAATGGGTACAATACAGTACAGCTCAATACACACAATTGTTAATGGGATGCAGACCAGAGAAAGACTTTCGTCTTGTTTACATCAGGGTCCCCCATTTTCAATTCATCAGAACATATATGATGTTGTGAAGGGCCAGATTAAACCGAATATATATATTTATTTATATATATATATTTAATTGTATTTGTATATTCTCTAATATTCCTTGATATCCCTTGTATATTCCTTGTACAATATGCATTGAATATCCATTCTAGCCTACTGAACATCCCATAATAGTCTCCATTCTACTATTGGTCGAGACCTTGGTGCCAGGCTGCCATACCCCTCAGACCCAGTTCAAACGTACCGCTCCACATGTACGAACAAGTCCTAGTTCCGCGTAGGAATCTGACTACCGCACCACTAATGGGACTATTTGTTCATAGTGCGTATATATACTGCGCTACTAAAGTAGGACTTTCTTTTCAGTCCAGTTTCTTACCCTCCAATAGAGTCACAGACGTAAAGCCTCCCCGCGACGCCACGTGTGGGAGTAAGGCCAAGTTCGCCTACCATCGGTATTGAGACATCGTGTATATTAATATTTGAATAGTCATATTTGGCACTATATCGTCGAGTTGGACGTAGTCTATTAAGCTAATAATAGTCTGTTAATATATAGTGCTTCGTGCGGTGAGAATACTACCGTAGTCAGTACCCCATCGTTTCGGGCAGAGAACTGGCTGCTTATCCAGGGTGGTTGACCCCACGTGAAGCTGCACCCGAGGAGCCCCAGAGCCGACGAGCGAGTGGACCTGTATACCGGATTATTCTACCGACGACAGCCCGCCTTCCCAGGCACGGATTATGCTTTGTATACTTTAATTATTCCATGGATAAAGACCCCCGACACTGCCGTGTGTTGGAACCCCCCCCCCCTGGAGAGGACGCAAGGTGAGGAGACGCTCTGCAAGACGAGGTCGCTTCACGTCTCTCCCCCGTGGACCGGAGAGAGCCGGCCCACAAAGAGTCCACCTGCTTTCATCTGTGGTCCAAGGATCGCCGGCGCATTGAACGGCACTACAGTGGGTTCACCTGGGATACCCTTGGCCGGATGAGGCAGCCGGATTCTACCCCCCCCCCCTTCCTACTCCTGTCGGCTTACAAGCGACCGGATTAACCCCCCCCTAGTGTGTCCAGTATATAATCATTAAAGTATCATTGCTGTTATTCCTTAAACTATTCCAGGTCGTATATGTACCACCTGCGCCTTCAGAGATTGGACATTCTCTATTGATATACCGACGAATACTCTTGCCATAAAAGTGCATACTAATTCCCATTCATAAATGTGATTGATTTGATTAAGTGCTTGCTCTACACACCATCGCTGTGTAGAAATAAAGACCTATTTCTAATTCGTACATTTGTGTTGGATCCGTTTCATCTACGTGACAGTGTTCATCATAATATATTTATGCCGTGTACTGGGTGGCCGAATATTAAGTACAAAGGTAGTGGTAGTAAGTATCATATCTAGTAATACAGTCAGGGAATTGTACCCCTCAGTTAAAATTGGTCCTTCGAGCCGGAGGGTAATTAGTGTAATATTAATATAGTGTTATTAATATTGAAATGGCCTATGATGAACACTCCACGAAACGATCCTCCTAACCAACGCCCGCAGCGCGAACGACGGCTCCCTCAGTACTTAGAGGCTTACGCTGTCAGTCAACAACCTAGTCTTCTACTAGCGGTGAACGCGGTAAAACTAGAAAGTAAAAGTATGTCTAACCCCAACGCCCAGACTACCCCGACCATAGAGGCCCCTACGGGCTCTAATGTAACTGACCAAGTTCACGGTGGGGACCAGTGGGAACCAGACATGACTTCACACCCCGCCAGTACTGAAGAAGTAGTCCCCGATGAGTCCCGGGAGGAATACAACGCTACCGAGAGAGAACTCGGCACGGAAGAAGACGGGGAGAGCACCGTGGAGATAGAGCTCCAAGGCTCCGCAAGGAGTACCCCGAGGGAAGGCTCCCCTATACAACCGCCTTCTCCCAGCGAGGCAGAGAGGACCCTACAGCAGGCCTTCCTCATCAGCCTGAACGCCGCTGCTGAACGCGACCGACTGCAGATCCAGCAGCGGAGCGAAGAAGAGCATATACGTCTAGAACTAAGACGCATTCAGAGAGAAGAGAATGTGGCCCGAGACCGAGCAGACAGCCAGCGAGCAGCTGCTGGTGCTCTACGGGACGCAGAGCGCGACAGACAGCAAGCGCAACTAATAGAACAGCTGATCAGACGGACAGAGGCTCCAGGAACTCGTCTAGACACACCTCCAGGGCGGCATCCCCTAGCCGAGTAAACAACCCTGAACTTGACCAACAGACGAGGTCTATACCCCCCACAGACCACCTCCCCCCACCGGTCCAAGCGAGACCTAGCAACCGGGAAGGAGCAGCATATCCTGTGGAGAGGCTAAACCAGAGACTACAAGCACTGGATGACCTAACTGAAGACGAAGAGGAAGAGGAGGAGAACCACGCCCGACGACAGCACAGTACTCTACCGGACCAGGAGGTCCGGTACAGCCCAGGCTATACTCCCGCGGAGCTGTGCTACAGACCCCCGACTCTATACACGGGTGAGCACGACGCACGACCCGCACCGAGGAACAGCACCTGGACAAGCGGGCCATGGTACACTGCCGGTACCAGCCCATACCAAGGAGCGGGAGGAGACTCGCCTAGGAGGCCTCTCCCCCAACGCTCGCCGATGTATCCACAGTCAGCGTCATACATTGGCCCGCCTATGGTACCCGACTTCACCCAAGAGAACCGGGCCCAGTATACGGAACTCCGCATGTGTCTGGAGACCATGTTGGTGGATGTATTGGATGAACGCCATAAATACGCCATCCTACTGAAGCACTTAAAGGTGCCCCGCGCACATAATATAGCGCTCGCCTACGCGACTTCCACCACCCCATACACAGCAGCGCTGGTAGCATTGGACCAGAGGTATGGGCGCATATGGGATTACGTGATCCAGGAGATCCGACACATCGACCGCTTACCCCCAGCAATAGACAATCGAGCACTGGACGACCTGTCCATCAGAGTGCAGTCCCTGGTAGGGATGTTGGGAGCGCAGAGAGAGAAGGGGAGGCATGAACTTTACGCCAACTCAAATGTGGAAAGGATCTTGGAGAAGCTGCCGCCCGCTCGACAGGAGCGTTTTAGGCGACAGAGGGACCACCGAGACCCGAATGGCCCCGAACCGAACCTCCTCGATCTAGCAGACTTCCTGGCGAGAGAAGTCAGCAGCCTACGGCTAGATACATTCGGACGGAGCACCCCTGGCTCCAGAGAAGGAACCAGACGACTAAATGATGGAAGAAGATCGGTGACTGTGATGCACCAATCGGAGTCAGTACCGAGCAGCAGGAGCCACAGTACCCCCTCCAGAACGGAGAAGTGGAAGATGGTGTGCCCCTACTGTGAGAAAGAACACTGGCTAGCGCAATGTGACTCCTTCCCCAAGCTGAACGCGGAGGAAGCAAGTCAATGGATAAAGTCCAACAAGCGCTGTTTTCGCTGTGCGCGCTCACACATGGCAGCCGAATGCCGCTTAAAGAAAAGGTGCACCAAGTGCGATGGAGCCCATCTGGACATACTTCACGACAGTAACAGACTGCGCCCTTCACCCGCACCATCCAGCCGCAAAGCGAGCGTCATGTACATCGATCCCGCCAGCAGCAGTGGAGCCCGAGTACTCCTAAAAGTAGTGCGTGTGACACTAAGCTACCAGAATAAAGTCCTGGACACTTACGCCGTCCTCGATGACGGGTCAGAGAAGACCCTTCTGCTCGCCTCCGCTGCGGCCCAGCTAGGGCTGCGGGGAAGCGAAACCCAAATGACAATTCGGACAATAAGACGAGATTTGAAGACGATAAAGGGCGAGAATGTCTCATTCTCTATCGCAGCAAGCGGCCAGCCTGAGCGACGGTACCAGATTACAGACGCTTTCACCAGCCAAGAAATAGGACTGTCGCGGTACACATACCCCGTCGCCAAGCTGATGGAGAAATATGCACATCTGCGCAAGTTACCGATCCCGCTCATAGACAATGCTATGCCGACCCTGTTGATAGGCTCCGACCATGCAGACCTCATTGTCCCGACAGACCGGGTTCATACCGGACCCCGAGGCTGTCCTGCAGCAGTCGAGACCCGTTTGGGATGGACTCTCCAAGGCCCGCTCGCCAAATCTCTCAACCGAAGTACAGCCACTAGATGTCTCCACTCCCGAGTCACAGAGGGAGAAACCGCACTCCTGCAACACGTAGAGCGGCTATGGACCTTGGAACAAATGCCCTTTAAGAACGGAAAGAAAGACATTCGCTCTAAAGATGACATTTACGCCATTCACCTCCTCGAGACAGGGACCAAGAGAGTCCCGGTCAACGGCGTGTTGAGATACGCCACGCCACTCCTGCGGCGAGAAGGAATGCCTACTTTCCACGCCAAGACAGACGCCACAGAACGGTACCTGCTGAACACGGAGCGGCGCTTAGCCAAGAACCCCGCCCAAGAGAGTGTATACCGCGCTGAGATTGAGAAGCTCATCACAGCGGGACACGTCACAAAGATGGACATTAAAGAGGCTGACCAGACCACTGAATCGTGGTACGTGCCTCACCACAAGGTCCATCACAACGGTAAAGACCGCATAGTATTTAACTGCAGCTACCAGATCGGATCCCAAAATCTGAATAAAGAGTTACTGCCCGGTCCCACACTCGGCCCCTCCCTACTCGGCGTTCTACTCCGCTTCCGCCAGGAAAAGGTGGCCATCAGCGGGGACATTAAAGGAATGTTCCTGCAGGTGAGATTAGTAGAGGCGGACAAGCCCCTGTTACGGTTCCTATGGAGAGAGAAGCCAGGAGATGAGCACCCAGCCATCTACCAATGGGAAGTCCTCCCCTTCGGAACGACGTGCAGCCCCTGCTGTGCTACATTTGCACTACAGAAACATGTAGCAGAGGACCCAGCAGCGGACGAAGAGGTCCGACACAGCGTAAAGAACAGCTTCTACGTAGACAACTGTCTACAAAGCCTTTCAACCCAGGAAGAAGCCGAGGCTCTCCTGATTAAACTCCGCGCCTCATTGATCAAAGGCGGCTTTGATCTCAGGCAGTGGGCCAGCAGCGATCCGCAAGTACTGCGCAGCCTCTCCTCCGAGGACAAGGCAGCCAGCAGCGAGACCTGGATGGCTACAATCCCGGGAGAAGCCCAGGAGATGACCCTGGGATTGGTGTGGCGATTCAAAACAGATTCGCTTCACTACAGACACAAGCCCCTGACTAAGGAGCAGGGAAGGCCGGCGGCGGCGCCGACCACCAGACGGAGTGTGTACACAACACTCGCCCGACAATATGACCCGCTAGGATGTATTCTACCGTACACCACCAGGGCAAAAATGATTGTACGAGCATTGTGGGACAAGGACCAGGGCTGGGACGACCCCATTCCCGCACACCTTGCATCCACCTGGAGAGAGTGGGAGATGGAGCTCCACTCACTCCCAGGCGTTAATATGCGCCGAAGCTACTTCCCACCCACGGTGAGGCCAGAGACATGTAAAATGGACTTACACGTCTTCAGTGAGGCCTCAGAGGTCGCATACGGATCAGTAGCCTACTTGCGGGCCCAAGAGAAGGGGGGAGAGATCTACACAGCATTTGTCCTCGCCCGCTCGAGAATAGCCCCACGCAAGCAACAATCTATCCCACGTCTAGAGCTCTGCGCAGCCCTAGCCGGAGCGTACCTAGCCACGCTCATCCAACGTGAGCTCACCATACCGGTGTCTAGAACAATCCTGTGGTCAGATTCCACGACGGTACTCGCCTGGATCAAATCGGACTCATGCAAGTACAAAGTCTTCGTGGGAGTCAGAGTCACCGAGATTCAAGACTTAACCGAAGAGTTAACCGGAGAAACAGAGTGGCGCTACGTTGATACAAAACAGAACCCAGCTGACGTCATCACCCGGGGGATGCCCCTGGATGACCTCACCCGTCGCAATGTCTACAGTGACGGCCCCGCATTCCTAAGACTCCCGGAAGGACAGTGGCCCATGCCTATCCCGAGGGAAGCAAGTCCAGAGGAGGTGGAAAATAAGAAGTCTGTGTTCTGTGGATTGAGCACCGTAGCCTCCACCGACCCTAACATAGACGATTGCACGTCCATAGAGAGTGCACAACAAAGAACATTCCTGCGGTACCACCCGGAGTGCAAGTCCCCCGCTGATATGTCAGCAGCTAACTACGAGGAAGCAGAATTGCTTCTACTGCAGCGAGCCCAGAGAGACAATTTGACAGAAGGAACAGTCGTCATGATTATTGATCAATCACTGCCCAGAGCTATGTGGCCGGCCGGCCGCGTAAGCAAAGTGATCACCGGTGCCGACGGCAAGGTCCGAGCAGCTGAAGTGCTCGTCCAGGGTCGCACTTACACCCGTCCCGTGGCGAGGCTCATAGAGCTGCCCCGACTCCCAGACACAATCGATGATGACCATGACCCTATAACCCTATGACTTTGTGAAGTTGACTGACCCCTACAGCAAACCCTTATGTGTAAATAGACAACGCGATTAATCTGTCTCTGTTTAACTGATTAGGTCTGGGACCAATCAGGGGGTGGCTGTTGTGAAGGGCCAGATTAAACCGAATATATATATTTATTTATATATATATATTTAATTGTATTTGTATATTCTCTAATATTCCTTGATATCCCTTGTATATTCCTTGTACAATATGCATTGAATATCCATTCTAGCCTACTGAACATCCCATAATAGTCTCCATTCTACTATTGGTCGAGACCTTGGTGCCAGGCTGCCATACCCCTCAGACCCAGTTCAAACGTACCGCTCCACATGTACGAACAAGTCCTAGTTCCGCGTAGGAATCTGACTACCGCACCACTAATGGGACTATTTGTTCATAGTGCGTATATATACTGCGCTACTAAAGTAGGACTTTCTTTTCAGTCCAGTTTCTTACCCTCCAATAGAGTCACAGACGTAAAGCCTCCCCGCGACGCCACGTGTGGGAGTAAGGCCAAGTTCGCCTACCATCGGTATTGAGACATCGTGTATATTAATATTTGAATAGTCATATTTGGCACTATATCGTCGAGTTGGACGTAGTCTATTAAGCTAATAATAGTCTGTTAATATATAGTGCTTCGTGCGGTGAGAATACTACCGTAGTCAGTACCCCATCGTTTCGGGCAGAGAACTGGCTGCTTATCCAGGGTGGTTGACCCCACGTGAAGCTGCACCCGAGGAGCCCCAGAGCCGACGAGCGAGTGGACCTGTATACCGGATTATTCTACCGACGACAGCCCGCCTTCCCAGGCACGGATTATGCTTTGTATACTTTGATTATTCCATGGATAAAGACCCCCGACACTGCCGTGTGTTGGAACCCCCCCCCCCTGGAGAGGACGCAAGGTGAGGAGACGCTCTGCAAGACGAGGTCGCTTCACGTCTCTCCCCCGTGGACCGGAGAGAGCCGGCCCACAAAGAGTCCACCTGCTTTCATCTGTGGTCCAAGGATCGCCGGCGCATTGAACGGCACTACAGTGGGTTCACCTGGGATACCCTTGGCCGGATGAGGCAGCCGGATTCTACCCCCCCCCCCCCTTCCTACTCCTGTCGGCTTACAAGCGACCGGATTAACCCCCCCCTAGTGTGTCCAGTATATAATCATTAAAGTATCATTGCTGTTATTCCTTAAACTATTCCAGGTCGTATATGTACCACCTGCGCCTTCAGAGATTGGACATTCTCTATTGATATACCGACGAATACTCTTGCCATAAAAGTGCATACTAATTCCCATTCATAAATGTGATTGATTTGATTAAGTGCTTGCTCTACACACCATCGCTGTGTAGAAATAAAGACCTATTTCTAATTCGTACATTTGTGTTGGATCCGTTTCATCTACGTGACAGTGTTCATCATAATATATTTATGCCGTGTACTGGGTGGCCGAATATTAAGTACAAAGGTAGTGGTAGTAAGTATCATATCTAGTAATACAGTCAGGGAATTGTACCCCTCAGTTACATATGACATACATGACATACAGATAGATAGACAGTACTGCTACATCTATACATTTATGACATACCAGATTTGCAAATACAGTACTGTTTGTGATACAAAAAGAGTCCAGAAAAGGGAGTACCGGTATATACATTTGACGTAAAAACTGTACATTGGAGGAGGTTGGGTGGGGTTGGGGTTAACCGCACATTAATCGGAGTGGCTGTATGTCCGAACACAAACATTTGAGTTATTCCGCACAGAGTTTACCTTCCCAGCGCCCAAGTCTGCGTAATGACAGACTACGCCCATGTCTGAACACAAGCAGATAATTGTTTGCAGTGTTCACACAGCGAGGGAGTGGGCGTATTGATTCATATAGAGTATAGACTAACCATGTTATATACACAATAATGTTGCATACAGACTTTTCCCAGTTAAATGAAAACGGATGGGCTGTGGCTAAAATGTATATCTACGTTATCTTCAATTTGATTCCCAACCACGCGGCTGGGTGGCGTAGCGGAGATTGCGTTCGTCACCAATGCAAGAGACTCCAGTCTCGACTCCCCGAGTCGGCATTGCCTGCGGCTTGGGCCAGTCGTCATACTGTCTCAATTGGCGGAGGTAGCAGGTGGAAAGTCGATGGGTGGGGATTGGACGTTGTGGACAGCGACTCCTACAGGTCGGTTGGGTGACGCCTGTACAGCAGAGACCGGAAGTATCGGGGGCAGCGTGAGCCTCCCACGCGTTACTCCTCGCCACTGAGAGTCCGCGCTGTCTGGTGAAAAGATGCGACAGGTTGCCTCCTCGTTGACCGGAGGGGACACGTGATGGAAGGCTTCTATCCTCACTACAGCTGACCAGTGGGAGGCATAGTCTAGCAACGTTCAAGACAGGGGAGGGGAGAATTGACGATACGAAATTGGGATGGGAGAAAAAATAGAAAATAAGGAGAAAAAGTGGATAAAAAAATAAATAATTGATTCCCAACCATACAAGGACAAGACACACGAAGCATTTGTCTCATCAGGACTTTGTTGCGACAGTTGCGCTGTCTCCTTTCTTAATGGTCTGGAATGGTTCTGACACACTGAAACATTTATTTATTCACATAAAGGACATTGAGGATTTACCCTAATTTGCAATGCCGTCGAGATTACAAATACAAACAGTTTAGAATACATATAAAAGGGGGGAAAAACATTTGCATGAATAGGACAAAAACACAGGTTTTTGAGAAGATTAAAAACGGTTACACACTGAGGTAGGGAGGTTAGTGATCATGTTCTTAAATTAAAAACAGTTACACACTGAGGTAGGGAGGTTTGTGATCATGTTCTTAAATTAAAAACAGTTACACACTGAGGTAGAGAGGTTTGTGATCATGTTCTTAAATTAAAAACAGTTACATACTGAGGTAGGGAGGTTTGTGATCATGTTCTTAAATTAAAAACAGTTACACACTGAGGGAGGGAGGTTTGTGATCATGTTCTTAAATTAAAAACAGTTACACACTGAGGTAGGGAGGTTTGTGATCATGTTCTTAAATTAAAAACAGTTACACACTGAGGGAGGGAGGTTTGTGATCATGTTTTATATTAAAAACAGTTACACTGAGGTAGGGAGGTTTGTGATCATGTTCTTAAATTGTCCATGTGATAGTGGGGTGTTGATTTTTAGTGTGAGTTGAAAATTATACCAGGAAGCTGGTTCATCAAAACAAAAGGCAGACTGAACTTGTGGGATTTTAAGTGTAAGCCAATCATTTGAGCGGGTCAGATAAGGTCCATAATTCCAATCTTAAAGATAAACAGATGCCAATGCCTATTTCGCCTCTGATAGAGAAGACCAACCAACCGTGTCATAAAAGATGCCGTATGATTGCCGTAACTATTGCCAGTAATGAATCTAAGAGCAGAATGATAGACGTTTCTAGGGGTAAATGAGTGGAAGGGGTAGCATTTCTACAACTCACCATAATCCAAAACTGACAGACTTCTTCAACAATCCTCTTTCTTCAAATAATAGGGAAGCTGGGTTTGTTTCTGTAACGGAACCCAAGTGGAAAGGAACCCTAATTAATGTTATTGACTACACCCATGTTTACCCTGCGATGGCATGTAAAAATGGCCTATTATTGGAATGAAGACTCTGGGTCTATTTTTGGTTAATTTCAAATAGATTTAAACAAACGAATGGTGGAGTTTCAAGAAGCTGGCAGAGGTCACATGATATCACGTGACGTCATGTGGTTAATGTGACATTGTGTTACGTCATGTGAGGCGTTCATAATGCAATGCGGACAGAGCAGAGACTGCTGTAACGTGGATGCCTTCTAGCCATTACCCTCCCGCCTTTGGCAACACTAACGTCCGTACCGCACCAGTAACCAACTAACCTTAGCGCAGCTAGCAACATTACATAGCAATATACTGCTAGCCGCTGGCCAGTATGATGACTTAACATAGTGTTTTTATACCTGTATCACTGTACATGATGCTATAACACTCATATACATACATCTTATTAGCATTATTACTTACTAGTACTCATTTATATATACTCCAGTTTAATCACCTGTACATTGTGTATTGTTAATGCACTTTACTGTTACCTTTGCACTCTGGTTACTGGTTAGATGCCAACTTCTTTTTGCTATACTGTACTTGTGCTGCATAATGACAATACATTTTAATCTAATCTTTGTTGGAACAAACAAAATAAATGCTTCCGTTGTTTAATCCAATGACTAACGTCTTGATTTAAGATTGATGTTTTTTTTTATCCCTCTCTCCCCTTCTACACACCTGTTCCTCCCTCTCTCCCCATCATCCACCATTCCTCGCTCACCCTCCTTTCCTCACTTGCTTTATCTTCCTCTCCCCTCTCCCTCCCTCCAGTAGCGGACCCTGAGGCGCGGTACATTGGCACAGAGCCCTGGAAGCCAAAAGAGGCTCTGGAGGAAGGGGGAGAGATCACGGACAAGGCGGACATCTTTGCGTACGGGCTGACACTGTGGGAGATGATGACCCTCTCCATGCCTCACCTAGAGGCGCTGGATGAGGAGGAGGATGATGAGGAAGATGAAGGTGATGAGTCTTAAAGAATAAAAACGGCTCATGGATCAACTGCGATCCGTTACACCCCCCTAAGTGCACAGTCCAGCTTGAGTCGCTTTGGTAGATGTGTAATATAAACCTCTGTCCCTCTTGCACCTCTCGTCAGATGAGTCCATGGAGGAGAGTTTTGACGAGGACTCCTACTACGAGAGGCTGGGGACACGGCCTGCCCTGGACACGGACGCCTTGGGCGCCGGCTACCAGAGGATGGTGGAGCTGTTCTGTCTGTGTACGGAGGAGGACCCCGCCAGACGTCCCTCGGCCGCGCAGATAGTCCACGCCCTGGAGAGCCACGCGGCCGCGGAGACCGCACAGCACAGTGAAGTCATCGTTATCGACTCCGACTGACTCTCTGACGTGTCACACTTGTGAGATTAACGTGCCAACCTCGAAGATCTCCCACTTAAATAAATGTCTGTTAAAGAAACACGCAAGCTAGCCTAGCTTAGCACAAACGAATGGAAGCGGATACAGACCCACTAGCCTAGCTTAAAACCCAGGGTGTTTTTGTCCTCCATGAGAAATACATCAATAACTTTTTTATAATTTGATTATTAGTCGCAGTGGAACAGTCATACCGTGCTGTTCCAGTGTTTTACCTACTCTACCACTGCCCAAATCTTTTTTTTTATTTTATTTTGAAAGTGGTTACCAATGGTTCGCAGGCAGCGTGAATATTAAAGGCAACCAACTTGTGTTCAGCTTTTCGTTCAGCGTTTCTCTGATTGGCCACACGGCCAATCAATCAATCCACTAGCACACGCCCTTGCGGCAAGAGAGACGCGGCAGGAGCGCTGGTCGAACCAGCGGTGTTCTGTTGTGTGACTGTACTACAGCTGTGTTCTGTTGTGTGACTGTACTAAACTCTTCCACCACATGACCGACATTTGACATACAGTACACCTCCTATCTATGTTGGGATTATGTTTGGTCATGACAAAACAATAAAAATCGCTACTGTTAGTAATGCTGCCACCACCCACTTCAATGACAGAGCTCTCATATTTGCGAATGCATAAACGATATCTTAAATTATGGCGATGTGTCTAATATGGCTGTCGCGAAGTCATTGATAAGCGACAGCCATATTAGACACATAGCCATAATTTAAGATATAGTTTATGCATTCGCAAAATATGAGAGCACGCCGCTGTCATTGAAGGGCTTCCTACAACAGAGCACCGCCGCTGCTGCTGCTGAAGCTGTATCAAGCCGGCGGCGGCGCACGAAAGCCGGGGATAAACCACTGCGTCGCCCCGCTGGCGCTTCAGGCTCAGCAGCCTCCACGGGCGAAATAACATATAACGTTACAGTTCCACACTGATGTACAGTGAGTGTCTAATATGGCTGTCGCAAAGTCATGCCTCTCCCTCTGACAATATCATAATGATGTGTTTTCTATATTATATCCACAATCATTCATCTAAAAAATTGTATGGGCTTTGATTAAACATGTAACCTACACCTACTGTAACTTACTGTACCTCTGCTTCCTACAGCACAGCAGGTAATGGCGTTAATCAATGGAACGCGAAACATAATAACGTTACGCTTTCTAGTTCAGCGCATTTCATAACTGTATGGGCTTTGTTTATACACGAGTGAATCTGGTAGTTGGTTGTTAAAAACGCGAAACATAATAACGTTACGCTTTCTAGTTCAGCGCATTTCGTTTATACACGAGTGAAACAGCAGCCCAACACAAGTGCGTTGGAACAGCAGCCCATGGTACACAAGTTGGTTGCCCGCGCTGCCGCTCGCTTGCGCTCCTTGGATTTCATTTGGGACGTGGGACGACTGCGCTTGCCTGCGCGTGGGGGCGCGGCCAATCAGAGAAAAGCCGAACACAAGTTGGTTGCCTTTAATATTCACGCTTCCAGGCAGGCAGGCAGCCATGTTGGAAGAAAGAGAACAATGACTTGTTCTCACAGCTGAACTTGTGTTCAGTGTTTTATCTACATGGATAATTTAATTTTATAATGTAGATTCCTGTTTTAAAAATGTTTTCTATTCACTGTTGTTTTCTTTATTTCATTACAAAGATAGAAATAGCTTTTGGCAGATTAAACCTGACTTATTTTCTACACCAGGGATCACCGGTGACGTCAGTGTGGAGTCTCTTTACTACCCATGCTGAAGTGTTCCTAGCCTCGGTCACGTCTATATACTGGATCTGATGTCACTTTCAATAACTCATGTATGTAATGGTTTCTGATGTTGTGTTCCTGTCCATTTTCCTGTGCTCTCCTGTTAATATTATTTCTTATATAAATGAATGTGTTTACCTTCATAATTAATTTATCTTCAAGTCGTCTTGTCTGTATGCAATTTTTTTTATGTACCGGTATATGGATAATATACTAGATTAATAGAAATGTGATGTTTTAAACTTGTGAGATTATATTGTGAGAATAAAAGCCTTCCCAATTTATTTTACCTTCTTGGTTGTGTGGATGAGATTAAAACGTCCTTAATCCCTGGAGGGAATTGCGTCGTCGTCTGCAACGGTTTGTCTTGAGCACTCGAGCCACTAACCTCATAGAGCTAAATTAACTAAATGGCTATCAGAAAATCTATCTTAGATGAAGATATAATAAAGATGAATGTGTGAAATATTTGAAAAACTGATTATTCCAAAGGGGTTCACATACTTTCAAGCAACACTATACCAGAGGATATAGAGAAAATATTTCAGAGATGCGAGGAATTATATACACAACCCATATCCGCAGATGAAGAAATTGGAGCATTTCTGAATTCATTGGATTTCAATTATTCACAAAGTTTGCAGATTTTACTCCAGATTTATATATTGTATCGAACAAATAGAAAATGTCCTCAAAGGAACATTCAAGAAATTAGTAATATTACATATAGATAAAAAAAAAATTTATGCAGGTATATTTGATTGTTCCGTTTGATTTAAATTCTAAATGTACATCATGAAATATATTATTTCTCAACGATTGACTACTTTTATAACAAATAGAGGATCAAAGGGGATATATATTAGGATGTCAAACACATGATGGTAACAGAAGAATCTTACATATTTTGATCAAGCACAAAAGAAAAAAACAAGTACTATACTAGTAAGTATCGATGCAGAAAACACGTGCAATCTGGACATTTCAAATTTGACGCTATGTCCCTCAGAACCCCTCCCCACTGAACTAGTTTCCCGACTGACCAGTGAGTCAGAGTATTCAAATAGATGTGAACATCGACATCGTCCATCACACACATTTGTTTTTGGCACAAGCAGTGGTTCAAAACAAAGAACTTAAGTCATTATCTACCTTGAACAACAGAATAAATCACATCCTGTAGCTTCTAGAAACATATAGACACCTTTCTGGATATACAATTAATATTTCAAAAACACAGATCCCAACACAAAATTTAGGAATTAATACATGTTATTCCTATCGTCAAAATTTTATACTTGATGTCACAAATTTGAATTTTAGCACTCTAGTTTTGGGAGAGTGGTTCATGTTCACTAATTCTTTTAGACTCTAAAATAATTAGTGAACATGAACCACTCTCCCAAAACTAGAGTGCTAAAATTCAAATTTGTGACATCAAGTATAGTCTGTCTGAAGCTGCTCCATTGACACTGAATTGTGAATGATGTTATAGATGGTTGAATATATAGAAACATTCATTGTTACACATTTATGTTCCGAGTTCCCAGACCACACAGGGTTTCTAATAAAAGAACAGGCGTACAACAGAGGTTTTTGTATTCCCAAGATCTGACACTTTAAATAAAAACACTAAAATGCCAGCTGACGAGAACAAACGTGAGTTTGGTCAAAGTCTCACGGGACTTCCTTTTCAAGGCTAGCAGTACCTGGCCAGAGAACTCCTGGGTCCTAGTGTACCTCAGGTTACATCATAGATGACACCAAGATCACCCAGGGGAATGCTTTGATTATAAAAAGGTACATTTCCTGTTTCAGACCCGAGAACACAATTATAGAATAAAGCTAATTTGGGTATAAAAACTGCAAACATTCAGTGAGTCCACAAAATAGCACAAAAAACGAAGCTATCACAAGGAAATGGGGTAAAGTGGATGCCCCTACTACCCAGAAACAAGAGTAGAGGAAATCTACAGGATAGAAAAACCGACATTGTTTTGAGACTACAAGAAGCACAGCCGGAAGTGGGAGAAATGGACATTATTTAGGTGACGAAGTGACTGATTTAGTTGACTAGGCAGCGACAAAGAACATGGAAAGGACAACCGACTTACGAAACGGACAATAGGTGGACTACAAAAATGTTTTACTCCCAAACACCTCCTTTTTGTATAGTTTAATTTTTGTATCATTCGTTTGTTTACATGTGTATCTGTTGATATACAGTATATGTTTAAATGGTTGAAAACATCAATACAATTTATTGAAAAAGAAAATTTAATAACTTCATTAAACCAGTTTTGCATGGAAAACATTAACACTGAATCAGACAACTCTGCCCTACGAAGAGAAAAGGCAGTAACTGCTTGGCGTCAAACTGAGAAAAAACACTTTAAGGTCAAGTTAAGTTAACCATGGTCAGGGTTGAAAAAAAACACTTTAAGGCCAAGTTAACAGTTAACCAGGGTCAGGGCTACAGAGGGGTCATAATCCCCACCACCAAAAAACATTTAAAGGGATAGTTGATATTTGTGGAAGAATCCTTTCTCCGCACAGTCCATGCTGTTCCTCAAATCAATATCATCATTGGTAAGTAATAAATATAGGACTAGGGCTCAAGAAATCAGAACTAACCATTTAAAAGGTGCTATAGATAACATTTGTATGTAGTGAAATCATTAAAAAAAAAATACATTCACATAGCTTTTAGAAAGGTGTGGAATAAAAGTATTGCTTGTTATGGGTCCAAAATGAATGTTGTTTACATATCCCATATCCCCTCCCTACTTCCCATTTCCAAGTGGAAATGCACCCGATTGGATAAATTACATGCTGGTGTTTTAGTGCGACATCTAGTGGCTGAATGTTATCTATAGAACCTTTCATCTAAAAAAAAAGAAAATTATACAAATCTTTATTAACAATAAAGAAAGAATACAACAGCAGCAGCAGCTACAACAGCCATTTAACAAACGTAGATACCCTGTTAAAACTCGGTATCTAAAACACCATCAGAACATCTGGGTTTCTTCAACTAACAAAGTTGTAGACCAGAAAGGTGGACGTGTTGCAGTACTTGGTGGCCAACTGCTTGCCATCAGGCGTCGGGTCAGAAAAGGCAATTTCGTCTTTGGTCAGAGGGCTGCCGTACACAAACATCCTCCTGGGAACAAGAAGCTCACTCTTAGTGAAACACAAAAACATCATGGAAGATTCACTCTTAGTGAAACACAAAAACATCATGGAAGATTCACTCTTAGTGAAACACAAAAACATCATGGAAGATTCACTCTTAGTGAAACACAAAAACATCATGGAAGATTCACTCTTAGTGAAAGACAAAAACATCATGGAAGATTCACTCTTAGTGAAACACAAAAACATCATGGAAGATTCACTCTTCGTGAAACACAAAAACATCATGGAAGCGCCTTCCCGCCTCCATTCCAATGAAACGAAAGTAAGCGGCGCCTCGACTCCACCTCTCTACAACAAGCACGTGGAGATTATCTGTGTTGAAAACAACAAGGACATGTGCAGCAGACATGTCGACGAAGAAGCGAAGCAATGCCGCTTGTTATTTAAGACTATGTCGGACAGATTTGTGTTCATTGTGCTGCTTTTTTAAAGTGTCCCGACCCATATAAAAATATGTCTTAATAAAACGTGCTTAATTAAGTCGAATTCTGCCTTTGTCTCTATCAACTACATATAAATATTTATATAATTGTTTGCTTGATAGACGAAGGTTGCAACATAATTATGTAATGTCATGTCGTTGGCTGTGAGAGCAGCCCCACTGCACCCAGGCAGGGCAGCAGAGTGAAACCTTGTTGGCTGCGTCAGTGTCACAAAAGGGGCTACATAATTAATTAATCCAATCCACTTTATTTATAGAGCACATTTAAAAACAACAACGTTTACCAAAGTGCTGTACAAGTCCCACAACATAAGATAATTTTATTTTTCTAATTTCCGAAGCTTCGAATTAAAATCAAAGCTCGGCCCGAAGCTTCGATTGCCAAAAAAAGCTTCAAAGGTCAGACTCAGCCCTAGAAGATTCACTCTTAGTGAAACACAAAAACATCATGGACTGGAGTCAGAGTCCTGGACTAGAGCACTACAACACTGCTACAGACTGCATGCACACTCAATCACTCATACATACAAACCTGCTTCACAGAACCTCCAAAATCAACTATCAAGAGACCATTGCAAAAGTATGTACAAGGACAGAAATGGTGTTTGTGAATCGAAACGTGTAGAACTCAGGGTTTCCAGACATTGCAAAAAGAAACTCAAGGACTTTCAAGTAGTTTTCCAAGCACTATTTTTTAAATGATACAATTCACTTTTAAATGCCGTTAAAAACCAATTTCCAACTATTAGTTGCACTTTAAATAAATAAATTCAATTTCTAGATTCAGAACCATTTTATCATGGATGAAGAAAACTGATCGATTTGAATTTCAAGGACTTTCTTTTTGGGTCCACTTTTTCTCCTTATTTTCTATTTTTCTCCCATCCCAATTTCGCCTCGCCAATTCTCCCCTCCCCTGTCTCGAACGTTGCTAGACTATGCCTCCCACTGGTCGGCTGCAGTGAGGACCAAGCCTTGGTGGTAAGCCCAGGTGGTAAGAGCCGGCAACTGCACCTCCTCATCCATCACGCTCAACATAGGGGCCCCCCAGGGCTGTGTTCTGAGCCCCCTCCTCTACTCCCTGTACACACATGACTGCGTAGCACAGCGGAACAACAACACCATCATCAAATTTGCTGATGACACAGTAGTGGTGGGCCTGATCTCTGCCAACGACGAAAGGGCCTACCTGGAAGAGGTAGAGAACCTGTCACAGTGGTGTCAGGAGAACTGCCTCTCCCTGAACGTCAGCAAAACAAAAGAGATGATTGTGGACTTCAGGAGGTCGGGGGTCAAGGACTACAGCCCCCTCAGCATCGACGGGGCACCAGTTGAGAGAGTGAACAGTTTCAAGTACCTCGGAGCCCACATATCCGAGGACTTGTCATGGACCACACACATTGACAGTGTTGTGAAGAAGGCACGACAACGCCTCTACTTCCTCAGGCGCCTAAGGAAGTTCCAAGTCAGCCAGAAGATCCTTAGGAACTTCTACTCATGTACAATAGAGAGCATCCTGACCGGCAACATCACCTCCTGGTTTGGGAATAGCACTGCACAAGACTGTAGCAGACTACAAAGAGTGACACGTTCAGCCGAACGCACAATTAGAGGGGGGCTTCCCACCCTCCAGAACATTTACAACAAGCGGTGCAAGGGGAAGGCTAAGAGAATTATTAAGGACTCGAGCCACCCGAACAACTGCCTCTTTGAACTGCTGCCGTCAGGCAAGCGATACCGGAGTCTTATGGCGAGCACAGAAAGACTCAGAAGGAGCTTCTATCCCCAGGCCATCAGGCTGCTAAACGAACAATAATCGCTAAACGAACAATAATCACTATGCAACAACCATCAAATGCACACAGCACACACACCCACACGCACACACACACTCACTCAAACAAACAACACACTGCAGCACCCACTCTCCACACTTAGATCACACAAACACACTTACACTTTATATTTATTGATAAAGGATTTGCACTACAACTCGTACACCTACTGTGAATTGTACCTAAACTGCACCTCGTCCATTTATGCCTTGCACTATATAGTATTGTATATTAGTACACTGCACAGTATTGTATATTGTATGGTAACTACGTCTACGAACATTGTACATATGTCTAAACTGAACACTGTGACCTCTTTTTTTTTCTTCTAATTTTTACTATGTTTTTATTTCATACTTATCTTGTCATGCACAGTCTCTGGAGCGCAACAGTAAGAAGCATTTTGTACAAAAGTATTCTGTACTTCTGTATGACAACTATTAAAGAAACTTGAAAACTTGCATCACGTATCCCCTCCGGTACACGCTGAGGCAGCTGTCGCATCTTTTCACCTGAACAGCGCGATCTCTCAGTGGCGAGGAGTAACGCGTGGGAGGCTCACGCTGCCCCCGATACTTCCTGACCTGTAGGAGTCGCTGTCCACAACGTCCAATCCCCACCCACCAGCTTTCCCACCCCTAACACTGCCAATTGTGTTAGTATGACGACCGGCCAAGCCGGTAGCAACGCAGAGAGCTGGGCTCGATACCAGCATCTCCTGCGTTAGTGGCGAGCGCCTTGCCCACTGCGCCACTCAGCCGCCCAATTTCAAGGACTTTTTAAGCACTTTTTTTTTCAATGAATTCCAGGCGTTGACTTTTTTTTGTCAAAAAGCAAGCACTTTAACACTTTAATCGCCGGAGACGCCGAAACTCATCATTCCCCGCCATGCTCATTCTGCCGAAGACGCCGTAACACATCTTTGATATCAATATTTCAAAAATCTGTGATCGAAATCATATTTTTCCCCCGGGGACCTGAGATATACTGCTGAGCTCCACTCAACTCTCTAACGGTTCAAGAGCGCCATCTGGTGGCCGATCGGCAGATCGCCCAACAGGAAGTGATCTGTGGATGAAGTGGTGCTCACCCATATTTCGTCCGGGCACTCGCTATCGTTAGAGGGACTCCATCTTGACACAGTGAACACCGATCGGTGCAAATAACTCGATAAACAACATGATTTGGACGTATATACTATTATACAACCTGGAAATGGATCGGGTATTTATACATCCCATAATAGGAATATCTCTGCTCCACGCTCATCGCCCAACGGCCCGAGGAAGCTACGGTAAGATTCAGCGGGTTTTTTTAACGTGTTCCATATAAACTGCTCTGATGATCATATCACCCACACTAGATGAATGATATAACGTTGCCCACGGAATTATAAACGACCCCCCGCCCATCCGGTCAACATCAGATGATAAGTAGTAACTCCTAGAAGCACATCCAGTTGACATTTTTGATCTCGCACAGATTCCTACCAAACTGTATTTGATCATCAATATAATGCATTTAGGGCTATAAATCAAGTTCTGGAGAAAGCTGCAGAAAACGATAAAAACATACTTATACTTTAGACCGTATTTTAGTATGAATATGTGAATGAAAAAGTATAACGTTGCTACACCCTGAACAATAGATATAGGACATTGAATGGGCCATAATAATGTCAATTTAGCAATACAATTTAAAAAGTTATAGCCCTGCAATGAAGGGGAACTTCTCCATAGACAAATAGAGCTGGCGAGGGATGGTAAATTATGAATTTAACCATGGCGATCAAAGTGTTAAGCACTTCAAGAACTTTAAGAACTGTCCCGAAGGCATGTTACGCTTAAATTGAACTCGCAAACAGAAAGCCACTACACTTATCTAATGTTGTCCCTCATCTCACCTGACGGTGTCCAGCATGCGGGTGGCGATGCCCTGTCTCCGCGCCAGGCTGAACACCCAGACGCGGCTGACCCCACACAGAGCCTTCTCTGGGCTGTCGGAGCAGCACCAGGCCCGGTGGGGCTCCATGAAGTCCTCCCGGGTCAGGTCTTTGGTCCGCTCTGGCACCTCTAGGACACGGAATGCCTGCCAGGGGTCAGTTGGGGTCAAATTATTCAATCATCAACATCAAAGTGTTGATGCATCATAACATTTTACATTTTGACCCCAGTTTTGATCAAATACACTGCAGTTTCTATCCAAAGTTGCTCAAGGACACTTACTTCCAACACAATGCTGGGATAGAACCGGGAACCAGACGACCGCTCTACCTCCTGACACTGCTAACTAACTCTAACCTTCAGATTACCAGACGACCGCTCTACCTCCTGACACTGCTAACTAACTCTAACCTTCAGATTACCAGACGACCGCTCTACCTCCTGACACTGCTAACTAACTCTAACCTTCAGATTACCAGACGACCGCTCTACCTCCTGACACTGCTAACTAACTCCAACCTTCAGATTACCAGACGACCGCTCTACCTCCTGAGACACTGCAGTGCTAACCCTAACCTTCAGATTACCAGATGGCCGCTCTACCTCCTGAGACATCGCTAACTCTAACCTTCAGATTACCAGATGGCCGCTCTACCTCCTGACACTGCTAACTCTAACCTTCAGATTACCAGACGACCGCTCTACCTCCTGACACTGCTAACCCTAACCTTCAGATTACCAGACGACCGCTCTACCTCCTGACACTGCTAACTCTAACCTTCAGATTACCAGATGGCCGCTCTACCTCCTGTGACACTGCTACCCTAACCTTCAGATTACCAGACGGCCGCTCTACCTCCTGAGACACTGCTAACTCTAACCTTCAGATTACCAGACGGCCGCTCTACCTCCTGAGACACTGCTAACTCTAACCTTCAGATTACCAGACGACCACTCTACCTACTACAAATACAAATGCTGATCTTTCCATTCATATAAAAAAAAAAAGCTTGTTTTTAGAACTCCAATATGAAATCTCAATCTATCTCAGTGTTTATAGTATCCTGCATGGTGAAATGTATGGCATAGCCAGCTCCTAGTGAACACAGACACAGAGCCATACCTGGCGGATGTGTTCCGCGATGAGGCAGCCCACCACCATGCGGTCTGTGTTGATGAACAGGTAGGTCTTGGACTGGCGGGGAGAGCTCAGCGACACCTGCTGGAAGCCCAGCTCGCTGTCCACTACACAGCGTATCTCCTCTGCCTGCAGGAACACAGTTAGTTCTGAAGACAGACCCTAAATACATCAGTCAATAAAACAGCTCTGAAGACAGACCTTAGAGACATCTGTCAATATGTGAATAAAACAGCTCTGAAGACAGACCCTAAAGACGTCTGTCAATATGTGAATAAAACAGCTCTGAAGACAGACTCTAAAGACGTCTGTCAATATGTGAATAAAACAGCTCTGAAGACAGACTCTAAAGACGTCTGTCAATATGTGAATAAAACAGCTCTGAAGACAGACCCTAGTGACATCTGTCAATATGTGAATAAAACAGCTCTGAAGACAGACTCTAAAGACGTCTGTCAATATGTGAATAAAACAGCTCTGAAGACAGACCCTAGAGACATCTGTCAATATGTGAATAAAACAGATCTGAAGACAGACCCTAGAGACATCTGTCAATATGTGAATAAAACAGATCTGAAGACAGACCCTAGAGACATCGGTCAATATGTGAATAAAACGGATCTGAAGACAGACTCTAAAGACATCTGTCAATATGTGAATAAAACAGATCTGAAGACAGACCCTAAAGACATCTGTCAATATATGAATAAAACAGATCTGAAGACAGACCCTAAAGACATCTGTCAATATATGAATAAAACAGATCTGAAGACGGACCCTAAAGACATTTGTCAATGTGTGAATAAAACAGATTTGAGGCAATTTAAGGCACATTTTGCAATAAAAATAAACATCAAACGTGATAATATGGGCAAACTCTCCTGAGTAAATAAAATGTCCATTCAAAATGATAAGGAAGACAAAATGACAATAGGTTGAATTAAATAACATGTGACCAGGCACAGACTTTAGAGTCTTGTTGAGCAATCTTCAAATTTAATTTTAGAATGCCAATTTCTATGTTGAAAGTCATTTAGACCAGAGTTATTATGGTTAGGGATGCACCGAAATTTCGGTGGCCGAAAACTTTCGGCCGAAAATAGCCTTTCGGCTTTTGGCCGAAATAGTTTTTTTCACCGAAAATATGTCACCGAAACAGAAACAACCTGTAACCTAACGCGTGTTGTTGTGATGATGTCGGGAGTCGCGCTGTTTCTATGTAAACTCTGCGCGCAACACGTCCAATAAATGCGTCTTTAACATGCTTTTATATCCTTATTTACTATATGCCCGTCGCGGTTAATATATGCATATTATTCAGAGCGAGAGGGGGGGGGGATTGTGTTTCTCACATTGACGCTGTCTGTCTGTCGCGCGTCTACTGTGCCGAGTCAAGCGAGCACATTCAGCTGGGGACTAGAAAGGTGCGCTCAGTAGAGCACAGATGTCCGCTGCGCAGCCAGAGAAAAGATGGAATTAATGTACTGTATGCATTCAGAAGGACTGAATAAATGTTTTATGGACCCATAATAGTGATTATTTATTATTTAAGTTAAGTTTTGCCATAATCATATATTTTTCCATAATCATAATGTTCCACAACATTGGTAAAAAAAATCTATTCTATGAATCACTTTCGGCCTTTCGGCTTTCGGTTTTCGGCCAACTGTTTTCTATTTTCTGTATCGGTTTCGGCCAAGAATTTCCCATTCGGTGCATCCCTAATTATGGTGGTTCTGTTTCATAGTTTATACACAGCTTTTAAATATATAGGCGAGCTCCATGACATCCTGTCTCATTTAGCATAATGAATCTAGTCAACCTCCTCTTCTAGACTGGACCGGTGATTGGCCCACTTATTTTGACCAAATATTGGTGTTAAGACATATTTACCCGGCAATGTTTCCTGCACTTTCAGCCCATATCATTCCTTGCGTTTATATTCTGAATAGGGAATGTGTGAGAGAAGCACAATGCCAATCACCACTTCAAGTGACACTCGTTAACTATCAATAATGGGAACTGCTCTGAAATACAGGAGATCAACGGCCGAAGCACAGGAGAAAAGCGTCAAATTAGGTAGAAAGTAAACTAGGAGAAACTGGAGTTTGCGGGTGAGTTAACTAGTTAGCTCCTCCTCCATACCATCCAGACAGACGCTACGGTGGCCATCAGGGCACAGCGTTTGAGAACACAAAATAGCAAACACCAAAGCTGTGATAATGAGGCATTCGAAATTTTCGAATTGATTTCGCCAAAGATTCATTTTAGAGTCATATGGTGCTTGGGAGTTCATTTTGGACACTGCTTACAGCATTCAATGAATAAATATTTAACCTTCCCAAACTGAATTTAAGACATATTAATAATACCTTTGATTAGGAAATGTGAATTTAAGACATTTTATGGACCCGTGACCACCCTGTGTAATTTTTTTTTAAATAATAAATTAACCCATATTTAAACCTGGTTAAAATGAACCATCTTTTCTTTTCCTGTTCACCAGTAATTTTAGATTAGATTCAAATGTATTGTCAGTATACAGCACAATGAAAAGAAGTTACCCATCCAACCAGAATGCAGATTTAATTTAATACATTTTGTCTGTTAAACTGCAGAGGTAAAGTGAGGATTATATGTTTGGTTAATAAGTACCGGTAGCCTAATTTTAGGAACCACATTGTTAACCCTAAATGACCCGATGTCGAAATTTCGTTACGCCACTGTGACGAGAATGGCTAGAAACTTTAAATTTTTTTTTTTTATATTCTCAATTCTAAATCCCCTGCCTTAGTTCAAGTTTGTTTATTAAATATCCCAATAAAATACACATACTTTACGGTGAAATGCTTGGTTTTGTATGAGCCCCTGAGAGTGTGCTTCATACAGTAAAAAAAGGAAGTAAAAAAAAAAAAAAAGGAAGTAAAGATGAAAATACAATATACATATATACAATACAATCTAAAGTAGTAAACATTTGTAAACAGTGAGAGTAGCAGAAAGAGAAAACTACCGTACTTTTCGCACTATAAGCCGCACCTGACTATAAGCCGCAGCAGCTAAATTGAATGATGTGTACATATATAAGCCGCACTGGACTATAAGCCGCATGTGTTTTAATGTTTAATTACCATATGTAAGGAGTGGAGCCTGCGGCTTAATTTGACTCAACACGGGAAACCTCACTCGGCCCGGACACGGAAAGGTTTGACAGATTGATTGCTCTTTCTCAATTCTGTGGGTGGTGGTGCATGGCCGTTCTTATATTGAGCTTTAAGTTCCCACCTCTACAGAGAATGACTCCCACCTCTACAGAGAATGACTCGCATTGAGACACAATACTGTCGGACAAATAACAAGAATTAACTCATTTACAAGTTGTATTAAGTAAATAAGGGAACAGATAAATAACATTTCAATGCAGTAAAAAAAGAAATATTTCGATTTTGTCCACATATAAGCCGCACCGTTATATAAGCCGCAGGGTCGAAAAATTAGGTAAAAAGCCGCGGCTTATAGTCCGAAAAGTACAGTATATTAGGAGACCTTGTTCAAGCTAAGGAGCCATCTATTATGGTAATAACCCATTCCTATAGCTGCAGGAGATCCTGGAGAGATGCGAAGGAGTCGGGAATATGACTTTACCGTCTACACAGCTGTGAAAATAGAACCTAGACATCAGTCAACATGTAATACACATTCCAGAGAAGGTTTTTGCTGTTATACGTTGCTGGTGTGTTGCTGACTGAAAGTGTATGGTGTTTATTGCTGCTTACAACAAAATCGATGTTTAAGCTCCCAAATATTGATCACAGCCAGGAAGTGCACATGGGTCTGGCTCTGGCGGCGTGGCTCAGGGGTAGAGCGGGTCGTCCAATGATCGAAGGGTTGGTGGTTCGAATCCCGCTCAAGCCCATGTCCATCCCACTGCCGTTGTGTCCTTGGGCAAGACACTTAACCTACTTGCCTCGTATGAATGTGTATGCATGTGAATGAATGTTGGTGGTGGTCGGAGGGGCCGTAGGCGTTGATTATTCGCCACGCTTCCGTGAGTCTGCCTCAGGGCAGCTCTGGCTGCAATTGTAGCTTACCACCACCGGTATGACTGTGTATGAACGAATAATGGACTCTGTGAAGCGCTCTGGGTCAGTGAAGAGCGCTATATAAATCCAAGTCATCATTATCATTATTATTCTAATGAGAACACAGAAGTCAGCACAGTCTGAACCAGGGGTGCAGTGCTCATGCCACGCGGTACCACACCGTTCCACCACTTTTCTGAGCAGAAGCATGCACACGTACACGCACACAAAAATGCGTTCACAACTTTCACTTGACTCGTCGTGCCGTGCTCCAAGTACCGGTACTCACCTAGCTACTTGTCTTTGCATAATAGCATAACAAAGAACGAGAAGAGCAAAACCAAAATACAAGCCCTGTACCAATTGGTGGGGGTTTGCTTGAGCTGTGGAACCTCTCACTATGTGACAAATGGTCCCGACTGGAAGGATGAGACATTTCTTAAGTTGTGCTTCAAAAGGAAACTGTCCTTCTGTAAACTGTAAGTTACATTGTTAATTTAGTTTGTATTTACTTTTCTAGTTTAAGTTAATTCAATTAAAGAAATTATAACTACAATATTGTATCTACAATTACATTTAAAACATTGTTTGTTTTTCAACCATATCTGTTGACACAATATAATTTCTTTATATATTGAAGACTACATCCTGCTACCTTTTTCAGCTTCTCTATTTCAAGGCAATATTTACAAAAACTAAACTAAAACCAGTAATTTCCTATACAAACATGTTTCCTACTATTTATTAGGGATGTCCAATATTATCGGCCGATATCGGCATTAAAATGTGATATCGAAAAATATCGGTATCCAGATTTTTTATTTAATTCTTTTTACATTTCTAGAACCTTTAATTACCCAGGCAAGCAAGTAAGAACAAATTCTGATTTTATTTATTGTCAAAAGTATGCATAATGTTGTGTTAATTCCACAACAAGAGATATGTAATGTTAATTACCTGAAATTATTCAGTTTTTTGGGGGGGAAACCCTGCATATATCGGTATCGGAAATTAAGAGTTGGACAATATCGGTATATCGGTAAAAAAGCCAATATCGAGCATCCCTACTATTTATGCATAATAATCATTATAATGATAATGCTGGTCGGAGCCGTTCTGTGCGCACGCGAGGGAACATTAATGCACGTGACGTCATTAAAACACCGTCCAACCACTTATGAAATCGCCACTGCATCACTGGTCTGAACAGATATGCATGCATGACACACACTAACAAAGCAAACATCCACTCTGCAACACACCTTTTTGACAGCGTATTTGGGGTCATCGGGTAGAACCAGGATGATCTTTCCATCCCAGAACTCATCCACCACCCTCTCTTTCTTCCAGCCCTGCAGACACAATCAACACAACACAATTAACCTAAGACTTAGACTTTTGCACAATGCACAGTATTGGAAATCTATGGGAAAACAGTTTTGGTAAATGTCTTGGCGTGTATTGATACAGAACTGTACAGGGCTTCCAGGCAAAGGAAGGAAAGCAAAGGACCATAATCTAATATGTTATGAAATTATGTTACGAATTAAGTGCAGGGTTCCCACAGACATTGCAAAATGAAATTCAAGGACTTTCAAGTACTTTCCTAAGCAACATTATTTATTTAGGGCATTTAAAAGGATACACTTCACTTTAAATGCAGTTTTTTATAGAAAGAAAAATCAGATCCAATATTTATGGCTTAAAACCAATTTCCGACAATTAGTTACAATTTAAATAAAAAAAGAAAACATTTCTTGATTCAGAACTATTTAATCATGATGAACAAAACTTTCAATGCGAATGGTTGATTTGAATTTCAATGACTTTTTAAGCACCATAGTAAAAAGAAATAGCTGTTTTCAAGGAATTCTAGGCCTCGACTTTTTTTTGGTAAAAAATCAAGCACTTTAAGGACGTTGTGCGAACCCTGTAAGGGCCCGGGTCCACCTGCCTCATATTTATGACCGCAAGAGTCTTTTTTCAATGTATCCCAATGGGGAGGGAGCGTATGCGGCCGCCTATAGGAAATGCGCTGCAGTCGGCTTCTTTTTTCAGCGCCTTTCAGCTTTTTTGTGCGGCCGCAACCAGCGTTTAAAGTTGAAACTTTCGGAACTTTTCAGAGCGATGCGCTGAGCGTCTTTTCAGACAACCAATAACAGCCTATCATATCTACCACTCTGTTTGTAACCTGACACCGGAGCTGTCTCCCTGTCTACCCACAAGAGACGGCACAAATAATAATAATAACTACACGAATACACTAATAAAAGGCTAATAAAAAGCAAAGTGCGAACTGTGGTGTCAGGTAATAATATATATATATAATTAATATACAATAAAGTATATTTAAAATATATGTACAAAACCGCGGCGGTAAAATACGATAAAAGTTATTATTACAAGATGGCTGTCATGTAGGTGTCGCTAGAGTTCTTTCTCTCTCGTCATCAGGTAGGTGGTGACTGACAGCTCGTTGTCATAGCTACAAAAGGCTCGCGCTGCGTTTTTTTTTCTCACCGCAAGCGCTCCACCCCAGTACTTCCAGCGCACTGCCAGCGTTTTTCAGGTGGAAATGTGAGATAGGTGGACGCATGCCCTAAGTGTGATCAGGTTCACGCCTCCTGCTTCACTACCTGACCTGGATCCTTATAGTGTTGAACTGGACCCTTATGGTGTTGTTGAACTGGACCCTTGTGTTGAACTGGACCCTTGTGTTAAACTGGACTCTTATGGTTGTGTTGAACTGGACCCTTGTGTTGAACTGGACCCTTGTGTTGAACTGGACTCTTATGGTTGTGTTGAACTGGACGGTCGACCCTTGTGTTGAACTGGACTCTTATGGTTGTGTTGAACTGGACCCTTGTGTTGAACTGGACTCTTATGGTTGTGTTGAACTGGACTTATGGTTTTGTTGAACTGGACTTATGGTGGTGTTGAACTGGACCCTTGTGTTGAACTGGACCCTTGTGTTGAACTGGACCCGTGTGTTGAACTGGACCCATGTGTTGAACTGGACTTATGGTTTTGTTGAACTGGACTTATGGTGGTGTTGAACTGGACCCTTGTGTTGAACTGGACCCGTGTGTTGAACTGGACCCGTGTGTTGAACTGGACTTATGGTGGTGTTGAACTGGACTTATGGTGGTGTTGAACTGGACCCTTGTGTTGAACTGGACCCGTGTGTTGAACTGGACTTATGGTTTTGTTGAACTGGACTTATGGTGGTGTTGAACTGGACCCTTGTGTTGAACTGGACTTATGGTTTTGTTGAACTGGACTTATGGTTTTGTTGAACTGGACTTATGGTGGTGTTGAACTGGACTTATGGTGGTGTTGAACTGGACTTATGGTGGTGTTGAACTGGACCCTTGTGTTGAACTGGACTTATGGTTTTGTTGAACTGGACTTATGGTAGTGTTGAACTGGACCCTTGTGTTGAACTGGACCCTTGTGTTGAACTGGACCCTTGGTGTTGTTGGACTCACGTGGTGCTGCTGAGTGAGAGAGTCTCCAGGGATGTTTTGCATGAAACAGTCTGGAGGTTACAGTGGCCGTGTCTCCAGTAAGGTTAGGCTTAAAGTAGGGATGTCCGATATTATCGGCCGACCAATATTATCGGCCGATATCGGCAGTAAAATGTGATATCGGAAAATATCGGTATCGGTTTAAAAAAAGAAAAAAACAATAACAATATTTGTTATATATATATCCAGTGAAATTATTAGTTACCTGAAATTATTCAGTTTTTGGGGGGGGGGAAACCCTGCATATATCGGTATCGGTTGATATCGGTTGATATCGGTATCGGAAATTAAGAGTTGGACAATATCGGAATATCGGTATCGGTAAAAAAGCCAATATCGAGCATCCCTAGCTTAAAGCAATGATTAGGTTTATAAACCATAAGGTTAAGGTTAGGGTAATAGTTAGGGTTATAGAACCCGTTAAGAGTTAGCTTTATAAACAGTACGGTTAATGTTAGGGTTAAGGTAAGTTAGCTTTATAAACAGTAAGGTAAGAGTTAGGGTTAAGGTAAGTTAGCTTTATAAACAGTAAGGTTAATGTTAGGGTTAAGGTAAGTTAGCTTTATAAACAGTAAGGTTAATGTTAGGGTTAAGGTAAGTTAGATTTATAAACAGTACGGTTAATGTTAGGGTTAAGGTAAGTTAGCTTTATAAACAGTACGGTTAATGTTAGGGTTAAGGTAAGTTAGCTTTATAAACAGTACGGTTAATGTTAGGGTTAAGGTAAGTTAGCTTTATAAACAGTAAGGTTAGTGTTAAGGTAAGAGTTAGGTGTATGAAGACAATGGTTAAGGTAAGAGTTAGGTTTATAAAGAATAAGGTTAAGGTAAGAGTTAGGTTTATAAAGAATAAGGTTAAGGTAAGAGTTAGGTTTATAAAGAATAAGGTTAAGGTAAGAGTTAGGTTTATAAAGAATAAGGTTATGGTAAGAGTTAGGTTAATAAAGAATAAGGTTAGGGTTAAGGACAGAGTTTATAAACCACAATATAAACAAATGATGGGGCGAAATAGCATGAAAATCTGTTTCATCCAGAATGTCCCTGGCGACTCCCCCGCTGGTGAGCAAAGGGTTGGTGATTGAAGGCTGGCTGAGGGATGAAGTGACTGCCAGTAGCCTCCGACCTGTGGGTTATTACTAGAGATGTCCGATATTGGCATTAAAATGTACTATCAGAAATTATTGGTATCGTATATTTTTCATATATATATATATATATATATATATATATATATATATATATGTATATTTATTCATATATATTATTTTATAAAAAAAAAATCGCTTTATTTACCCAGGCAAGCAAGTCAGAACAAATTCTTATTTAATTTATTGTCAAAAGTATGCATAATGTTGTGTTAATTCCACGAAAAGAGATATGTAATGTTAATTACCTGAAAGTATTCCATTTTGGGGGGGGGGGGGAGCGCATATATCGGCATTGGAAATTAAGAGTTGGACAATATCGGCATATCGGTAAAAAAGCCAATATCGAACATCCCTAGTCGTTACGTACCACAAACTTGAGGGTGCCGCCCAGGAATCGCCGGTGGAACTGGGAGTGCTGGAGGTTGTCCTCGGGGCTGTCGGCGCTGTACACCATCCCACAGGAGGGGCAGGTCAGGGCTCCAAACTGCTTCTGGCCTGCGTCCTGATCAGGAGACACACATGCAGTCAAGAGGAGCCAGCGGATAAAGAGATTTTTCAAAATGGGACAGTGCACTTAAAAAATCTGTAAGTGTGTTTTCGTACACACAGTATTTCTGATCCTAGACAATATCCTAATTAAGGTCTCAGTCAGGATAAGCTGTATGATCTTCATATCTTAATTAAGGTCTCAGCCAAGCTCATCTATAACTAAGCCCATACCCACTGTCCCACCAAGCCCGTCTATAACTGAACTGAAATAATTCTCACAGTCTAGATCCCATTATACCATTCTGAATTATGTTTTTGTGCTTCGTTTGTCTAGAGGGGGCTTTTGAAATGTAAAATAATATACCCAAAATGCTTATAATAAATCATATTCCGCCTATAGATTTACGTTGTCCTAAATAATGCACGTCATATTTATCCGGATACGGCACTCGCGCGTCGCGACACAGTGGTTATTTTAATAACGTGCAGCATTGCAAATTCTTCGCTGTTGATGTATTTGCTTAACGGAGCGCCCGGATTGTGTTTCATTCAAGCATAAATTGAAGCGTCTTTATGCATGGATTGTGGATGTGAATTATGACGAATCTGAATATGTGGATTGTTTAATTGTATCACTGTCACTCACACGTTATTGTGATATTGTAACTGGGATTAAAATGTCTGATGAGATGCGCTGTTTGACGGATTTGAGAAATTGAATGAGCCGTTGACATTAATGAATTTGCGAAAATGCATTTATCTGTTCAAGCACTGTTATCTGATGATGAACATGAGGTGTCACTGGTAAACCAAAGGTTAATCAATTCAATGCATGTATGGATGATGTCCGAAACAGATTCAAACCTGATTAATAGTGAAACTGTATTGCCTCCCTCCAAGCCTCTCTGACACGTTATTCCGGGGGTCGCGCCTTGAAAACTTTGGGAACCATGTATTTATATATAAAGTACATGATACCTAAGCCGAGCGCATACAGTACAGATATCCTCATAAGTATCTATTAATTCGTATAAATTAGATACTCTTTGGGCTTGTTTGTATCTACTTATTCTGAAAGAGTTGAACTAATTATTTTCGCTAGCAATAGATCTCATTAGATTATTCATTCCATTAAGCCTACTGCCAGCAGGCACATTTAAAGAAATATAATCTGATTGATTGGGGTAATGAGGGACTTAGAATTAGACTATAGATTATGCATTTAAGGGCGGCTAGGTGGTGCAGTGGGCAAGGCGCTCACCACCAATGCAGGAGACGCTGGGTTCGAGCCCAGCTCTCCGCATTGCATTCAGCTTTGCTGGTCGTTCATACTAATACATTTGGCAGTATTAGGGGGTGGGAAGCTGATGGGTGGGGATCGGACATTGTGGACAGCGACTCCTACAGGTTGGTTGGTGCGCCTGCGCAGTAGAATCAGGAAGCGACGGGGGTGGCGTCCCTCCAAAGCGCAGACCCCCGACGCTGAAAGATCACGCTGTGCAGGTGAAAAGATGCGACGGCTGCTACCTCGAGTACCGGAGGGGACTCGTGCAATGTATGGCTTCGTCCACATTACAGCCGTCTTGTGGGAGGCATGGCCAAACAGCGTTCGAGACAGGGGAGGGTAGAATTGGACGATACGAAATTGGGATGGGAGAAAAATAGAAAATGGGAGAAAAAGTAGATAAAAAAAAGATTATGCATTTAACTTGTCGGCGAGGCTATTGAGCCGTACTATATTGTACCCATTCTGCAATCTGTTAATAAAGTTTTCAATCAATCAATGCCGTTAGAAAATCAGGATTTCTGCTATCGACACCTGCTGTCTTTTCAGGTGAGGCGGCCACACGCAATTATCCTGAGTATCAAGTCTGGTTCGAATTAATGAGACTGAATCAGCGTTCGAGGAACAGGGAAAGCCTGGATTCAATCATCGGGTTAATTAAATCTGGATAATGGGACTTTTGATCGACTTAGTTGAACCAGGTACGGGGAATAGGGCCCTGGGCCCTCATTTATCAATCTTGCGTACGCACAAATATGTGCGTAACCCGTGCGTACGATAATTTCTAAGCAAAGTGTGGGTCTTATCAATTTGAACGTGTGCTTGACTTTGTGCGTATATATACGCACAGCTCCGACCGTGCGTACCTGGCGCCCAGCGGTAGAATATGGAGACTGCAGACGCGGAAATAAGCTTTTGTGCATTACTTCCAACACTGGCACGTGTTCTGTATGAACCGTAAGTCATTATAGTTAATTGTAAAATAGCGACAGTAGTGTAATTATAACGGGCTCACGCTCGAACAAGAGGTTGGCCTGCTTGTTTGGCACAGGGGGGGCAGACGCAGAACACCCACCTCCAAACGCGATTAAATATTGTTTAAAATAAAAAGCGAAATACTATTATTTTGTGTGTCATGTTTCCAAATAAGATTGGTCACAACGAAATTCTTTCTACTTCAATTTGTTGGTTAGAATAGATTACCTCAGTTGAAACTTCACTGAGACTAAAAGACAGTCTATTTGTGAGCTCCCGCACAGACGTGATACTAATAATAATAGCTTCATTTTATATAGCGCCTTTCAAGAGACCCAATGTCGCTTTACATAGGGGGAAAAATAACAAAGTAACAAACATAGTGGACAGACACAACATATAAATATGATGATGGGATTCAAGTTCGCGTTTTTATTGATCACATAGGCAGGCTATACATAGGCTACATGGCACGGTCCATCGTGATATTGGAGATGGATCGAGCAATAGACTGTTACTGTCTGTACCACCCATGTAGCTGTCAAAGCTCCATCACAAATGCAGTTATGTGAATAGAAAGGTTCTTGTATATGCTCTCATATTATTGTTTGTATAGGCTACCTAATACCGACATCAAAATAGATTGTATGCCTCTACAAATCATATGCAGGTAGAAAATGTACGGAAAATCCGTCGCGATTTGGAATGAAATTGACAGAACTTTAATCCCTGGGTATTAATCGAACGAAACGAAGAAAAAGCAGTCATATTCCAGCATTGTTATTAATGACACCAATGGCAAACAGTGGTTAACGGTCTTTATTAGTGTTTGCGCTGCCCTGAGGCAGCAATGGTCTTTAGGAAGTTAATAGATGTCTGTCAGCCTGTCGCGTATTTCTCCCAGGCGTTCGCTCGGCTTAGTCCACTTTTCCACATTTCATGGGGGTGTTTCATGACCATAATGGTTAATTACGGACGGTGCTATATGCAAATACTTAAAACCGTGCACGAGCGCGGAGCGTAGAACAAGTGGCATTTATCAACACGGAGTGTGCATAGAACCTGTGTACGCACGTGTGATAAATCCCAATTTTTCTGTACGTACACACATTCTAAATTCTGTGCTTAAGAACGAAGATAGAACACTTTCTAAGAATTGTTGATAAATGAGGGCCCTGGCCTCCTTGCTACCTTGAGTTGTTTTCTTTAACTAAACCAACCAAGCCCATGTCTACTAGCTAGTTTATGTACGATAATGAGCTGGTCATCGGCTAGTATCTGTTTATATACGATGAGCTGGACATCAGCTAGTATCTGTTTATATACGATAAGCTGGACATCAGCTAGTATCTGTTTATATACGATGAGCTGGACATCAGCTAGTATCTGTTTATATACGATGAGCTGGTCATCAGCTAGTATCTGTTTATATACGATGAGCTGGTCATCAGCTAGTATCCGTCTACATACGATAATGAGCTGGTCATCAGTCAGTTTATCCTTCCTGTGTGCGCTGCGCTCCTTGGCAGCAGAGGGAGGCTGCAGGGAGGCCACCAGGCCAGAGGGGGCTCTGCAGGACACCGGAGGCTGACGAGCCGTCTTCCTCTGTGGTCTGGAAGAGAATAAGAGAATTAGCATCACTACATTATACTTCCTTTATACCAGGGCCTGGGGGCTCCGATATAACAATATATATTTACAAAATATTTTCATGCACATGAAAGAAACCTAGGAAAATGCCACTAACAGAAAATTCCACTAAACCACTTAGTGATTTCATGTTGTATTTGTGCTCCTATTTTCCCCCCAAAATCGATACAGCAATATATCTCAATATTTTGCCTTCCGATATAATATAGATACAGTGACGCAAAGTATCAATATTTATATTCAATTGGAATGAGGTGAACAGACTGAAATCATTATCTTATTTGATAAAACAGATGTGTATAGGCGAGCTCCCGTAGCTCACCGCGTACCTCGGCGCTATTTCTGCGTCGGGGACAACCGTGCTCGTCACGGATCTGGGGTACACGAGTTCGATTCCCGGACCCGCCGTATTTTCTCAGAGTGTTTTCCCCTACTCTACATCCCATTCAACCTGTTTCTGTTGGTCATGCTTGACCAGAAAAAGCGATAAACGCTAAAAAAAAAAGTTAAAAAAAAGAAAAAAAAACAGATTTGTATATATCTGTATTGCAGATGGTAGTATAGACAGAATAGCTAAGTGCATAGTAGATAGTAGTATAGACAAAATAGCAAAGTGCATAGTAGATTGATGACATAGCAGCAAAGTACATATTATTTTAGATACTGATTGAAGAGGTGACCAATAAGAGATGATCATTAAAGGGGAGATGAAGCATAGCGATATAAACATAGTCATAGCATCAAATTACCGTAATTTTCGGAGCCACGCCTTTTCCCCCCATTTTTCGACCCTGCGGCTTATATTTTTCTCCCATCCCAATTTCGTATCGTCCAATTCTACCCTCCCCTGTCTCGAACGCTGTTAGGCCATGCCTCCCACAAGTCGGCTGTAATGTGGACGAAGCCATACATTGCACGAGTTCCATCCAGTACTCGAGGTAGCAGCCGTCGCATCTTTTCACCTGCACAGCGCGATCTTTTAGCGTCGGGGGTCTGCGTTTGGAGGGCACGCCGCCCCTGTCGCTTCCTGATTCTACTGCGCAGGCGCACCAACCGACCTGTAGGAGTCGCTGTCCACAACGTCCGATCCCCACCCATCAGCTTCCCACCCCCTAATACTGCCAAATGTATTAGTATGAACGACCAGCCAAGCTGAAGCAATGCGGAGCTGGGCTCGAACCCAGCGTCTCCTGCATTGGTGGTGAGCGCCTTGCCCACTGCACCACCTAGCCGCCCTAAAATGTAAAAATGTCTCTATAAAAATCACCTTATAAAAATAAGCCGTTTCTAAGAAAAAACGATTTGTTATGTCCATTTATGTAGCATTTATCAACATGTGCGCCGCCATTTTGTTGCTGACGTCACGGAGATGGTTTCACCCGCAGCCTCCCACGTACCTAGCTACTACTACTACTACCTGCAGCACGCTGTAGCAATATTATTAGGCTCCTCAAATATCGTTATTCATAAAAACACATTTATGTAATATTTTACAGCATTGAGCAACCCCAACAGGGGGATGCTGCATTCTCTGTCATCTTTGAGATGGCGAGACCTGCAGTTGGCACCTGAGATGGCGAGACCTGCAGTTGGCACTGTGTGAGGCCACGACATTTGAGCAAATTAATAATACTGCATGTTCTGAAGGTCCAGATTAATAATTAGAATTAGTTCAACAGAAAGGTATAGATTAGGCTATCACCTAAAGTCTGTTGGTTGCTATACGAGTTCAGCCTCAACCGAACTCAGTCTAAACGTCTCTTCTGTCTCCGTTATCCTCTGCCTGTCGCCGTCGGCAGATCGATGCAGGATTATGGTATTCCTCCTCTCCATTGGCAACACCACAACACCGTTTCCAACTAATAACGGCACTAACGTTACCACCACAGCACTGTAGCAAAACACCTCTCTCTCCTCACTTTTATTCTCCAACTAACGGTTATCTTTTTCTCCGTTCAATATGTGTTGAGTGGCTCGGCTGTATAAAAAAATAACGGTATAACTTTGTCTCCGTTCCAATGCGCGCTGCATAGCGCTGTAAGCAGCGGCGATACAAGGAGCATATACGGGCAAACAATAAAACACTATCAGGTCAACAGTAAATATATATCTTACAAATAAAACAATATATATATATATATGTATATAGAGAGAGAGAAAATACCTGTCAAACGGTAATGCAGGTGTCCTAAGGCGAGCTCAGGGAGGGAGGACAGAAACCTCCCGTAGAGCAGAAGGGCAAGTAACAGGTGAACGTGATTTAAAAAACGCTGTATTAAATGAGCCTATTATGGGATCCACGCAAGCTTTCTACCGTGGGTACATCTGGGCGTCCCGCAACTTTTACTCAATCACTTCTAGCCCCGAAAATGCTTAGAAAAGGAAAGCCGACAGCGTGTAAAAAGACTCGCAGAAACGATAAAGTGTGTCCCGGGCGCGCCGTGATTCCGATTCGTATGAAAATATTCACAGGCATAGATGAGAGCGTGGGCCACCTTTTTGCAATCGATTATGTGTCTCGATTTTGCTCCCACGCGCTTCAGCTGGCCGCCATGATAGAGTGCTGTCACAGCTAGGGATGGGTACCTTTCACATTTGAACCGATACCGGTACCTGTGAATCGATACCGGTACCCAACGGTACCTTTTTCCGGTACTTTAGTCTCAAGAAATTTTATTTACCTACCTCAGTCGTGAAAAAAAAAATCCAAACTTCAAATAACTACAATTTCGACAGTTTTCGGCTTGCCATTGCTCCGACTGCTTTGTTGTTGAATCAAGTCAAATCCTAGGTAAGCATATATTGTGCGTGTGAACGTCAACATGAAAAGAAAAAAGTAAAAAAAAATGAAAAAAAAAGTATAAAAAAAGAAATAACGTTTTTTTTTTTTTCTCTGTATCTCACTTGATTCGATACTTGGTAGTACCGACGTGTTTCGGTTCGGTACCTCAAAAGTACCGAATTCGGTACCCATCCCTACAGCGCAGCATAAAAACATCGCACTTTTACACACTGTTTAGCCTATATTTGTATAATTGTTAGGCTATTTGAATCCACCATTTAGGGCTGGTGTATTCAAATAGCCTAACAAATAAAGTGTAATATGTCTCGGAACATTGGCCCGCAGATGCACCACTGCAAACCAAAGAAATGTGAACTCAAGAAGCCAAAACGAAGTTTAGCCTGTTTTAGAAGGCTATAGCCATTTACCACCGTTTAGCCTACATTTTACGCAGTGTTTAGCCTATTAAATAGGCCAATTGTTTTTTTTATTCGTTTTAACTTTCAGCCTGTTAATAAATGTGTAGTTAATTCAGTATTTAACTTCTTGAATTCATATTTATTTTAGGCTATGCTAATTAAAAACACAAATGTTATTGTAGGAGCCATTTCATTTGATTTAATAGTTTTTGACTAAATAGCGCCGCCACTGGTCGCCTCAAAAAATGGCACCATGGTCCTCCTATTAATTATGGCCCAGCTGTGTGTAAGCGCACACGCCAGACGAGAAACAGATTTTCAACCGCTCGCTTGCTACACACACAGTGCAGATTGATGAATGAATGAAAGAAAGACTTTGTTTAGAATCATTTTGAGTTTATTTGAAACCCTTTTGCTGCGCCTGTTTGTTTTGAAACCCTTTTAGTACAAGTCTGGAGCCTGTTTTGTTTCGTTGTTTTTCCCCGTTATTATTTGAAACTTTTACACAACTCCTTCCATAAAACTCAAACGGTTCGAACCAATCAGATGCAACTATCAACAACATCAAACAGTGAGTAACAAAACAGCCCAAGTCAATGTGGTGTGAGCGCGTTAAAGACGTATCCTGGCTTAGATAGAAGCAAATTGAGCCTACAGTTATGGACATCTAATTTAATTATCTGCTTATTTATTAATGCTTCAATTCATTCAGAAACGTTGCAGCAAACAATCCATATGTGCATTTGTTTACATAATGATAACATACATAAATAACATAATATTATTGAGGGAGGAAAAAAAGGAAACTTATACCTACTTCACCCCGTTAGTCAAGTTGAACTATCGCTCTGACTCAGGCCATGTTTAGACGTAGAGAGTCTGAACAGAAACCGCAAAAGTAGTCTTGCGGTCTCACTTTTAATGTTGCGTTTAGACTAGTGTTTTGGGATGGAATTCTGCGTGCAGACGAGGCTGTAAAGACTCGAGACGACGGAGCCCCGCTGTCACATGACATCAGTGGCCAATCAGATCGCGCAAACCGAACGCGGAAGTGCAACTCCGTTAGGGAAAATATTCACGCAACCCATACGCTACACTGCCTCAGGTCGTTGAGACAACCAGGCATGCTGTGAAGACCCGCCCTACTCTGCCTCTGATTCGCAGACTGTGGGTGGGGGGAATGTGATTGGACCAAAGCAGAGTCACACAGACAGTGGCTCCAGTCACCGCTGGACTGATTCTTATGTATTTAAAAGTACTGCCAATGTAGCCTTCAGGTGATCTCCGTGGATATAATCAGACATGCTTGTTCGCTTTGTTTACGCTTCTAGGCTACTGGTGCATGCCTGTGACGTAAGCAGTACGTGACGAGAGCCTTGACAACCCTTTCGTCATAGTTTTATGCGGTTTGACTGTTCAGATGATAGCGCGAAGGTGTATCGTTTCTAGGATTTCCACCCAGGAAGGTGGTCTAACTTTTTTGCGGATTCTCCCCGCAAAAACGCTGTTGCCGTATAAACAAAAAGGAAAAATATTTTTCCAGATTCACCTGCTAGCGTTTCCGTCTAAACATGGCAGACTGTGGGTGTGGGGGATGTCTCGCAGATAATACAACTACAAGTATAATTATATAATATATATATTTTTTCTGTAGGTAACGTTACATTTGGTTGACAATTTACTGACTGACTTTCACGACACTCCATATTTACGTAGCTATCTAACCAGCACTGTAAACTGGGACCCAGCCCAAGCCATCACCGTGACGTCACCATCCAGCTAAATCTAAAATGGCAGCGCCCATGCAGGGGCGTATTTGGCACGGGGGACATTGGAATGGGTCCCCCCCATTTTTTCAGAATGCAGTTATGTCCCCCCCCCTTCTGACTACCTGTCCTACTATTATGCAAAGAGGAGTAGATGGGGGTCGCATTCTTGCCCTTATCTAGAGCTAAACCAGCAGCAGTGACGACACCAGCAGTGTGTGTGTGTGTGTGTGTGGTGCGTTCCTGAAATCAACTGGGAGTACACTCGCTATTTGCATATCAATAGCCCCGGTCGTCAGGTGTGTTAAATACGACCGGCGCTATTGATATGCAAATAGCGAGTACTTATCTGGGCTTGCACTTAGTAGTTAGGAGCACTTAGGAGTTCAAAAGTGCGTTCATTCTCAGCACTCTGTTATAACGGCGTTCAAAGATGTGCCAGATTTCATATGTATTTCAGCCGAAAACCCAGTTAAAATACACCGTAAACAGGCTTTAAAATTATGTGGAAAACCAACCGATCTGGCAACCCCTGCTACGTCATCAGACTCATCACAACAACAGCTGAATCTGCGTCTGCGAGCAGAAGCTGAGCGCTGCGCAGCAGCAGGTCGAGAGCAGCACTCGCTCAGAGTCAGACTCTACCTCTTGACGTCGGTGCTTGGGGATTTAAAATAGTTTAACGTTAAAGTCAGTACTGACTCAGACGGAAACAATCTAACGTTTGTCTGTAAACTTTGTCCACCCGGTTTGAAGAAGCAAGTCCCCACATCGACGCGACCGCGACGACGTCGACAGCAACATTGAGAATATGCAAACGTCCTGTTTTAGTTTTCATAATAAAAACAATTCAAGCAAAGTTGTTCCTCATGTTTTTGAAAATATACTGTAGAGATGAAAGCGTTATGGAAATGCCAGTATTCTGATTGCTGTCTGTGTGGTTCAATATTTAAAAAAAATAATAGTTTGCAGCAACGTATTGAACAAAATGGGCCGTTCAATATCTCCTTTAAATATGTTCGAAATGTCAAACAGACCTGGGTACCTACAGGCTACAGTCTATCACTACTTTTGGGAATCTAAGTGTTTATCCAGGTTCTGGGGCCAAGTGATTGATTGATTGAACACTTTATTAACATATTGCAGAATGGGTACAGTATAGTACAGCTCAGTCATGAATTGAAAATGGGGGACCCTGATGTAAACAAGACGAAAGTCTTTCTCTGGTCTGCATCCCCTTAACAATTGTATGTATTGAGCTGTACTGTATCAGGGTCCCCCATTTTCAATTAATCAGGACATACATGACATACAGATAGACAGTACTGCTACATCTATACATTTATGACATACCAGATTTGCAAATACAGTACTGTTTGTGATACAAAAAAGATACAAAAAATGCGGTATTGCACCCCTGGTATTTAAAAAAAAATCTAGGTAGAGAGGGGGGGGCTGCCATAAAATTTTGAACCTGAGAGTGCTGGTCTCAAGTTCTTTAATAGTTGTCATACAGAAGTACAGAATACTTTCATACAAAATGCTTCTTACTGTTACGCTCCAGAGACTGTGCTAGACAAGATAGTATCAAATAACATAATAACATAATATAGCATGAATTTAGAAGAAGAAAATGAGGTCACAGTGTTCGGTATAGACATATGTACAATGTTCTGAGTTACCATATAATATACAATACACAATACTATGCAGTGTACTAATGTACAGTACTATCTAGTGCAAAGCAGAAATGGGATGAGGTACAATTTTAGGTACAATTTACAGTAAGGTGTACGAGTTGTAGTGCAATCCTTCATCCATAAATATAAAGTGTGGGGAGTGGGTGCTACAGTGTGTTTGTTTAAAGTGGGTGTGTGCTATAAGTGTGTGGAGTGGGTGCTACAGTGTGTTTGTTTAAAGTGAGTGTGTGCGTGTGGATGTGTGTGCTATGTGCGTTTGGTGGTTGCTGTTGTGTAGTGTTCATTCATTGTTCGTTTAGCAGCCTGATGGCCTGGGGATAGAAGCTTCTTCTGAGTCTTTCTGTGCTCGCCTTGAGACTCCTGTATCGCTTGCCTGACCGCAGCAGTTCAAAGAGGCAGTTGTTCGGGTGACTGGTCTGGCTTCATATGACACACATGACATACAGATAGACAGTACTGCTACATCTATACATTTATGACATACCATAGCTTTTGTTGTTGTTGTTGTTGTTGTCATATTCAATGGAAGTATTGTAACATCCTTGTATTGTAAATACATTTCACAATGGGAGCCATCAGAGATGAAATGGTGGTTTAGAGGAGGATAATTGTTTTTTGGTTGTTTGAACCCTGGAGATCTCTGAATGCAATGTAATTCTGTATGTATGAGCTCAGTGTGTCGTTTACATGGAGAAATGGCGCCATCGCCTGGGAAAATGCGGTATTGCACCCCTGGTATTAAACCCCCCCCCCCCCATAACCCCCCCCCAGCGACGTCATTCGCCACGCCCACAAATCTGTCCCCGGCACACCTGGAGAGAGAGTTACGCCATTGCGCCCATGGCAAAAACGGGGAAATTACATTTGAGTTTTCAGACAAATAAGCAGGATTTCACATTTGATTATAGGACCATGTCTTACCCAAGGTACACAACAAACTAGGCTCATATTGTTTAACGCTTCATCTCCCCTTTAAGGTTGGGTACAGAGAACTGGGTACTGTTCCCAATGTATATTTAATTACCATCAATTGCCCCTTTTGTGGTGGTGGGGAAAGTCTCTCACCTTTTGTTTGCAGAGCCAAAGATAGAATATACAGCTGGGGAATCTGAGGGAAGAACAAGATTGTTTATTGTTATTTGCACTTAAAAAGAAGTACAAGAAGAACAGTTAAAATGTGCAGGAAAGGTCATAAAGCCCAAGGGCTTATAAGCGACCCCCTCTTAAAACGATATAGAATAACTACACAGAACCCCCCCCCACACACACACACACATACATACATTATGTGCAAACGCGCATATCCCTCTCTCATACACACAATACAGCATTATACAACAATTACAATGTTGAATTTATTATTATTATAATTTTTTTTAAAGACTACTCACAAATACATACTAAAGACTACAGGATTTGTAGTTATTTTTTAGGATTGCTTTTAAATGTATTTAAAGTGGAACATGTTTGTTTGATTTTTTATATCATTCCACATCACTGCACCTTGATAGACAAATGAGAATATGGCAACAGAGGTCCTACAGAAAGGAATGCGTAAGTCATTATTTCTTCTTGTGAGATGTGCATGATAATGATAATTATACTCAAAATAACTTTGAAAGAAAATAGGTAAAGATGAAGGAAGACCAATTACTTTATACATAAGAAGAACCCCTGTTTGGTACTTGTTGACCTCATAAACTGTGAGTAGTTGCAGTTGTTTAAATAATGGTTTGGTTGGGGGGGCTAAATAAGAAGAGTTGGTTGCAATTCTTACAAAGGATTTCTGAGATCTATGGATTGCTTGTAAGTAAGAAGGGTAAGCGTTGGCCCAAATTATATTGCAGTAAGAGATGTGAGGATAAATTAAACTAATACAAAGTTAGTAATGTGCCATTTTTTTTATCGTGTTTTAACCCTTTTTATAATGCCCAACGATTTTGAAACCTTCTTGCAAACAATTTCACAATGATTTTTTTTTTTAAACTTTATTTTTTAGCGTTTATCGCTTTTCTGGTCAAGCATGACCGACAGATACAGGGTGAAACGGGATATAGAGCAGGGGAAGACATTCGGCAAATGACGGCGGGTCCGGGAATCGAACTCGGAGTCAACCAGATCCGTGACGCAGCACAGTTTTCCCCGACGCAGAAATAGCGCCGAGATATGCGGTGAGCTACTGGAGCCCCCCTTCACAATGATTCTTAACCCATTCAGTGCCAATCACGAGTATAGTCGGGTTTTAATCATTATTTCTTTCATTAGCGATATCCATTAATTTTTCATCCATCCAGCCTGACGTTATCATTGGGAATGGGTCTGAGCTCGCAAAGGGCAAATACCGCCGCATTGCATTGACTGGGGAACTGGGAGGATCGTGGATCATTGTGTTTTGGACTATAACATTGGATCAATGGACGCAATCGATATTTGGAATGGCGCTCAGGAATTGGAATTAATCTTTTTGCATGACATCAGATGTGAGGTAAGGCCTTTATGTTACGAATCTTGGGGATCAGATGTTCCTTTCTCCGCCATCAGAGTGTGTGTGTGTGTGTGAGGTTCGCGCCGACCAAAGTACGGAGAAGCGATTTTTCAGACCCCGCTTCTCTTCGTACATGAGGACACATAAATTATACTATCGATAATCTAGCATTTATTTGAAAACGATTCATAAATCAGCCGAAAGATTACAATGTGTTTTGTGTATTCCATTTAAGGGCTATTATCGTGTCTTTCTCTGGAATTACTAGAAATCTCCAAAACGATACTCGTATTCAAAACGGTATCAAAAGGAAATGTACCGATGAAAAAACAATCCGCTTCGTACATGTTGACTGCAAGCAAGTCATTTATACGCGACAGGTGTATTAGACCCATAGCCATAATTGAAGATATAGTTTAAGTGTTCGCAAATATCCCCGTCCTCCCATTGATTAAAGCGGTGGCAATCTAGACCTGATTTGGTCATATGGGCGTGGCTCTGAATTAGTTAAAGCAGAGTTTCTCATCGATATTGACACCTAAGAACTTCAGATGAAACTTGTGCAAGTTCATTGTTATTGATACAAATCTTGGTTCTGTCTGATTTTTTTTTGTTCTTATTTAAAATTAAATAATGAAGTTACATTTTTTGACATTGAGTGATAACTTGTTTAACTGAAACCAATAGGAAAAATGAATGAGTCCAGAATTTGCTTTATCAATAAGGGAATCAAAATTCTTGTCAGTGACGGAGATTTGTGTCATTGGCGAATAATATAGATGACAATCAACTTGATGCATTTTAAGATCATTCACATAAATCAAACACAACAAGGGTCCTAGAATGGACCCTTGTGGAACACCACATTTTAGTATAGCCAGCTGTGATTGATACCATTGAAAACTACAAATTGCTCTCCGTTTAAGTCATTCTCAACCCATTGTAAAACCTGTTCTTTTAAAACCATAACATGACCATTTTGATAATAAAATGTCATGATTCACTGTCGAAAGCCTTTGATAAATCTAAGAAATGCCTAAGGTATATTCATTTTTCTCCAGTGCAGCTGTAATTTTTTCTCTGAGGTGCAAAAGAGCCATATATGTGGAGTATTTTTTTCTAAAGCCGTACTGATGTTCGAACAAGATAGTGTTGGAATCTAGATGTTTCATGATTCTACTGTATACCAGCTTTTCAAGAATCTTTTTTAAAACAAGGTAGTATCGATATAGTACGATAGTTTGAGAATACAGAGGGGTCATCAGCTTTAAACAGCGGTATAGTGCCGGATAGTGCCCGATTCAAGGGACATGGAAAAAAATGTATGATAAAGGATTAATAATTGAAAATGCAACCTTTTTGATCAAAGAGGCTGGAATTTCATCATGGCCAGGAGAAGAGTTTTTGAGGCTCATAATAATATCAAGTATTCTGAGGTCTTTAGGCTCAAAGGCATTTAGAGAAGCATACTCTTTACTTATAAAATCAGTGGGAGAACCAAGAACATTGCCAATAATTATCAGGGATGTGATTGGGCCTTAAGAAAAAAACCTGAACATTTTCAAAACTATCTTTTTAAAAAAGATTATAAACACTCCATTTGAATGAATGAACACATTTTATTTGTATATATTGAACTGTTCACAGGGAAGAGGCAGGTGGGAGAGGAAAGGGACAAAGAAAATGAATCAAATATATCAGTGTCCCCCTAAACAATTTTAAGGGGGTCATCTTGACCCCTCCCAAGTCATCCTGGCTCAAACACTAACGTTAGGACCTTTTCTTCTTTGCAACCAGATTGTGCAACACCTGTAACCGCCTCCTCTCGAAGTCTTGCCTACTGCGAAGGGCTGCAGTTGGACTAATGGACTCTTGCTTTTCTTTTGCTCTCAGGTCGATTTTGAGAATGAAGGTGGTGACATTTCTCCATCTCAGCTTCTTGGTTATGTCTAGGTTGGCTTTTGTACCTCATGCTTGTTGAGAGTTTGATGTTTCTACAGAGCTTCACATTAACTGGACAATGCTTGCTCTCCCTTGAGTAGTGTTGAGTGGCAGACTGCTGCACTGCTTGCAAGTAACCTTCCCTGGTTGGTCAGTTTTACAAAAGCAATCCAGTGTTAGTGTGTTTCCTAGTGTGTTGATGTCTTTACAGCATCTCGCGCCACTCAACAAAACTGCTAACATTATCGATAGCCAATGAAAATCTGTTATGCAAGAATAGCAGGTCTGATAAATGTTGCTTTCGCGTTTCACTTAGACCAGGTGGAAAAATAATCAAAACATATAAAAAGAAAAGTTTAAAAAAATTATGAATATTCTTTTATTAAGATTTTTGGTCCGAAAAACCAGAAATCCGGTTAAAACGGAAAAATCACATCCCTGAATTATGTTTAGCAAGACATGGTCCCACATTCACGAAGAAGTTGTTAAAACTATTCGCAATTTGGGATGGCAAGATTTGTTATCTTATCCGCACCATCCTGAAATTCAGATCAATTAAAAACTAAACATTGAAAAATCTCAGTGTCAATGTTACATAGAAGATACTCCAGTCCTTCTACTCCGGAGCTGTAGAGAGCATCTTGACTGGAAACATCACTGCCTGGTATGGAAACAGCACGGCACAGGACAAGAAGGCCCTACAGAGAGTGGTGCGCTCTGCCGAGCGTACCACGGTATTGCACTACCTCCCCTGCAGGTTCTATACAACAAGAGGTGCAAATCCAGAGCCTGCAGAATAATGAAAGACCCTCACCACCCCAATAACAGCCTGTTCCAGCTGCTGAGGTCAGGCAGACGCCTGCGAACACCAGCTACTAGGACAGAGAGGCTTCGGCTCAGCTTCTTCCCCCAGGCCATCAGAGCCTTGAACAATGAACACTGAACTCTCCACACACAAGCACACATTAGCACACACACGACACGCACGCTGTGCACGCTCGCACACTAGCAGCCACTTTAACATGAGAAAGCACTCACTCATGCTGCACACGCCCACACTTATGGCCACAAAGGAAAGGTCACTTTAAAAATAGTATAGTAACAGTGTATTGCACTACCAAGGGACCTAGCATGTCCTTCATGCTCTGTAAATAACTATGTACAAATACCGTGATGTCCCACTATGTTACCTGTTTATTGCACAATGTTGTTTATTGGATTCCATTATATGTTTGTACTACTGTATTGCACATCGTTGCCACCCGCATTTCATTGTATACTTGTATGCCGTGACAAATAAAACTCTTGACTTGACATGTCCCATGTCTTGTTCTGGCAAGTATCAAATTTTTTTTTTTTTTTTTTTTTTTTTTTTTTTTTTAATAACGTTTTAGGGTGGAGTGTTTGGTTTCAAATTTGTATCAGAATATGTTTTATTCATCAGGTATAGACAATATAAACATACATGTATGCGTGTATGTACGTGTGTGTGTGTGTGCGTGCGTGCGTGTGTACGTCTGTACGTGTGTGTGTGCACGTGCGTGTGTGCGTGCGTGTACCATTGCGTGGACTGGAGGCGATGGTGGAAGGGCTGATACCACTCAGTTTAAAGATGGGCTCAGAGTCCGTCAGACTGTCTTCCTGTTGACAAAACAAAACACTATAACTAGGGCTGCAACGATTAGATGAAAAATCGTTGACGAGAAATTGTTGCGTCGATTAGTCATTAAAAAAAAATATATATAATTTCTCTTTTTTTTTTGCACTACCTACCGTATCTTTGTGAAAATGGCTTCTCAGCTCTGGTCCAGCCAGCTGAAGACTTCTTAGCTTAACATAACAGACCGACAGTAAGTTTGGGGGAACTAATGGGATAACTGGGGATGTTGTTTGGTCCTGACAAGAGTCTCAAAGCAACTCTGAGCTCAATGTCCAATCTGTTCCTCTGCTCGGTCTTCAGCTGGACCAGAGCTGAGAAGCCACTTTCACAAAGTAAAAATTAAATTAAAAATAAAAATAAGCTATTTTTTTATTTTTTTATATAATTGTTTTTCGATTAGTCGACTAATCGAAAAAATAATCGACAAATTAGTAGACTACCAAAATAGTAATTAGTTGTAGCCCTAACTATAACAATAGTTAAGAACAACAATAACAAATCGCTGCTGTGGATTAAAACTTCCTCCAAAGATTCTGTTTCTCAGGGATTACAAAGGGTTCCAGATAGGGATGTAACAATGCATCCTAAGGTTGAATTGCATCGAATCGTGGTCAAATTAATATTGAAATGTTGCCTGAAGAATCGTAATCGAATCGAAGTGGGGTCAAAGGTTTACACCCCTATTATTGACCTATAGACCAAGTTAAGGCATTTGTAACAACTTCTGTGAAGTTAGCTGAGTTAGGCAAGTTCGGTCGAGCACAGCTCTGAACAATGGACAACAACACCGGCGGCGGGCTGGTTTACCTGCGGCAGGACAACAACAACAACAGCAACAACGGCGGGCTGGTTTACCCGAGGGAGGCTCTCCTCTGCTTTCGAAACAGAGTTGCAGAACCACCGAGGAATCTACCAGCCGAAATAAGGATTCGCAGACGGGGAAATCGAGCTGGCACGAGCGTGAAGGACAGGATAACGGACAGCAGGAGATTCAAGCCTTACCTGCCCGCTGTCGTCATGGGGAACGTGCGATCGCTGGTCAACAAGACCGACGAGCTCTCAGCCCTGATGATCAACCAGCGTGAGTACAAGGAGGCAAGCCTACTGTGCTTCACCGAATCCTGGCTGAACGAGAACATCCCGGACAGTGCAATAGAACAGGAGGGCTTCACGGTGGTGCGCGCCGACCGGAGTAAACAGAGCGGCAAGCGGAGAGGCGGAGGGCTTGTTGTCTTTGTTAACTCCAAATGGTGCCACCCGGGGCACATCACCATTAAGGAACGTATCTGTTCCCCCGACATTGAACTATTGGCACTGAGTCTGCGGCCATACTATTTACCGCGAGAAATAACACACGTCCTGGCTCTCACTGTTTACATCCCACCCAGCGCGGCGGCGGCGCAGGCGAGTGACGTCATACACTCCACCGTCGCGGCGCTTCAGACAAAACACCCGGATGCATTTATTTTTATCAATGGGGACTTCAACCATGTCAGACTGAACAAGACCCTGACAAACTTCACCCAGTATGTCACCTGCAAAACCAGGGGAGACAAAACTCTGGACCTCCTGTATGCTAACGTGAAGGAGGCTTTCAGTGCGACTTCCCTGCCCCCCCTCGGCCAGTCAGACCACAACCTTGTGAGGCTTGTATCCACATACACGCCTCTCATTAAGAGACAGCCTCCGACCACCATGTCTGTCCCACAGTGGTCTGACGACGTCGAGGAGGAGCTACAGGAGTGTTTCAGGTCGACAGACTGGGATATGTTTGAGAGGGCTTACGGTGATGACATTGATGGACTATCCCACTGCATCACAGACTACATCAGGTTCTGTGAGGAGAGCATCGTACCCACAAAGAGGGTACGCTGCTTCTCAAACAATAAACCCTGGATTAGCAAGGACATTAAACACCTGCTAAACAGGAAAAAGAGGGCCTTCATGGCAGGGGACACTGAGCAGGCCAGGGCTGTCCAAAGGGAGCTCAAAAAAGAGCTAAGGGCAGCCAAGGTCAGCTACAAGGACAGGCTGGAGGGCAGACTACAGGCCAACAACACCAGGGAGGTGTGGGCGGGGGTCAGGAAGATCACTGGTTTCAAACAGCAGGGCACAGCTGTGGAGGGCCCTCCAGAGCGTGCAAACGAGTTCAACTCGTTTTTCAACCGCTTTGACCAGAGTGGCCTCCCCACACCCCTCCCCCCACCCATCGACACCAGCACCAGATCACACCTACAAAGCAGCCCCCCCACCCCCCACCCACCCATCAGCAACGGCACCCCACCCCCAACACCAGCAGACTGCCCACCACCCCCAACCCTGACGATCACAACCAGTCAGGTCAGTAGGCAGCTCTCCAAAATTAACGTAAACAAGGCCAGAGGACCGGACAACACCAATCCCAGGGTGCTCAAGGTATGTGCAGAGCAGCTGGCAGCACCGCTCCAGCATCTTTTCAACCTCTCCCTGAGGCTGGAGAGGGTGCCCCAGCTCTGGAAGACCTCCTGCATTGTCCCGGTGCCCAAGAAGGGACGTCCCAGCACCCCCAACGACTACAGGCCAGTCGCTCTGACGTCACACGTCATGAAGACGTTTGAGAGACTGGTCCTGCAACACCTCAAGCCCCTGGTGCGTGACTCCCTCGACCCCCTGCAGTTTGCATACCAGGCAAACATCGGGGTGGAGGATGCCATCATCTACATGCTCCACAGAGCGTACACGCACCTGGAGAAGCCGCGCAGCTCAGTGAGGATTATGTTCTTTGATTTCTCCAGCGCCTTCAACACCATCCAGCCGTCACTGCTAGCGGAGAAGCTCTCTGCGATGCAGCTGGAGCACGGCTTGGTGGCCTGGATCAAGGACTATCTCACTGAGAGGCCACAGTACGTCAGACTAAAGGACAGTCAGTCTGACGTACTGGTGAGCAACACCGGCGCCCCCCAGGGAACTGTGCTGTCACCCTTCCTCTTCACCTCAGACTTCTGCCGCAACTCCAGCGGGTGCCACCTGCAGAAGTTCTCAGACGACTCCTCCATCGTAAGCTACATCACCGACGATGATGAGGAGGAGTACAGAGCCCTGGTGGAGAGCTTCGTGGGGTGGAGCGACAGCAACCACCTCCAACTCAACACCAGTAAGACCAAGGAGCTGGTGGTGGACTTCCGGAGGGGCAAGAAGAGGCCCCCCCCGATTCCCATCTCCATCCGAGGGGTGGATGTGGAGATGGTGGACTCATACAAGTTCCTTGGGGTACACCTGAACAATAAACTGGACTGGTCGGACAACACAGAGGCCCTCTACAGGAAGGGACAGAGCAGGCTGTTCTTCCTGAGGAGACTCAGGTCCTTCAATGTGTGCAACAAACTGCTGCAGTTTTTTGTGGCCAGCATCCTCTTCTATGCTGTGGCATGCTGGGGAGGCTACATCAACTCAAGGGACACCAACAAGCTCAACAAGCTGGTGAGGAAGGCTAGCTCCGTGGTGGGAGTCGAGCTACCTAGACTTGAGGTGATGGTAGAGAGGGGGATGATAAGGAAGCTGGATGCCATCATGGAGAACCCCTACCACCCCCTCTACGACGAGCTAGTCAAGATGAGAAGCTCGTTCAGCCACAGACTCATCCCCCCCCCGACACTCAACTAACCGCCTCGGACAGTCCTTCATACCAGCGGCCATCAGGCTCCACAACAGTGGGCAGCGACTAGCAGCCTCCAGGCCCCACAACAGGGGGCAGCGACAGCGACTGCTACCAGACATTGACCTGGGACTTATAGGAACCCAAGGGGGACAAAGTAGACTACCCTGGTACTTTGATTAATGTATACTCAGTAGATAGTAAATTATAACACTACCTCATGCATACTGCACCTCATGTGACACTGTGAATAATGTGAATATTCCTCAGCTAGTCAGATAGTAAATTATATTGACCATATTGATCAAATTGTTTACACTGCCTGTGTTGTCTTTTACTACCTGTATACTGTGTTGTTTTACTACCTGTACCCCTCCCCCCCTCCCCCCATGCTGCTATGATGCCTGAATTTCCCCAAGGGGATCAATAAAGGAATATCTTATCTTATCTTATCTTATCTTATCTTAGTCCATTCATGCTGAGTGAATCAGTTCCCTGTGTATTCAAAAGAAATTGGGGAATTAACTGATTGAAAATTAAATCGCATCGAATCGTGGTCAAATGAAGAGATTTCATGATGCATTGAATCGTTGCCTGAAGAATCGTAATCTAATCGTTGTGGGGTCGAACCCTGGCTTCGATCACAACTCTTTACAAAACATGATTTTTTTTAAATTCACTTTTTCTCCTCCTATTATCTGTATTTCTCCTCTGATCCCAATTTTTTTAGTCGTTATGCCAATTCCCCCCTCCCCTTCCTGGTCGTTGCGCACATGTGCCCCCCACTGGTCGTCTAGGGAGCCCTGAAGTCTATCACATGCTTCCTCCGATACATAGGAGACAGCCAGCAGCCTCTGAGCGACCTGTAGGAGTCGCTGTTTACAACGACCAGATTACCACCCACCGGCTTCCCTTCTGCTGACTCTGCCAATTGAGCCAGTATGACGACCGGCCAAGGCGGAGGCACTGCTGACAGCCGGATTCGATACCAGTGTCTCTGCAGTGGTAGACAGATGCTTAGTCCGCTGTGCTACCCGGCCGCCCACACCGAAACATGATTGTAAAGTTGTGATTTATCTAGATACTATTAGCTAGTCTATCTGATGATATCCACTTCACTCAATGAAAGCGTGTCCTGTCCCTAGCTATTAGTCACATTGGTTTTATTGAGTTACAACAGAGCTTTTGAGGTGATGCGTGAAATCACTGCGCCCAGGCAGCAGTGGTTTGACCAAAAGAAATTAGAGTATGTGTCTGCTTAGAAATAAAATTTGTAAAATTTAAATTAGTATTTCTCCACGTGGTAAATACACAAGTCACAACATGTTTACAGGAAAGTTTTGGAGTTTTATTTGGAGTGTATTTCGTGACTGTTGGGAACTAGGCTACATGGAGGAACCTACTTCCAGTGAATGACGCTAAGCTAGGCTAACGGTGCAGCTGTTCCCTAAGCCTAATGCATGCACAGAGAAGAAAAGGGTATGCATCTGCTTGTCTAACACCAGGGTAGATGGCAAATAAGCTAATTTCCCAAAAAGTTGCCCCGGAACCCCGTTGCGTGCCACCACCCACTTCAATGACAGAGCTCTCATATTTGCGAACGCATAAACTATATCTTAAATTATGGCGATGTGACTAATATGGCCATCGCTTATCAATGACTTGTTTGCAGTCAACTTTGTCGAAACGGATATTTTTTATATATATATATAATCGGTTCATTTCCGTTTTATACCATTTTGAAAAACGCTTGTTTTTTTAAAGTTCCAGAAAAAAATAGAGATTCTGTGATAAACGCCCTTTACTGGAATACACAAAACACTGTAATTTTTCTGCCCATTTATGAAATAAACGCTAGATTATCGATAGTATATGTGTACTTATGCACGCTATAGAAGCGGGCTGAAAAATCGATTATCTATTTCCTGATCGCACACACACACACACGGCACACGCTGATATATAGGTGAAAATAGCTCTGATTATCCCAAGACTGGTAAAATAGATTCCTTACCTCAGATCAGATGTTCTCCAAAAAGATTATTCCAATTCCTGATCGCCATTCCAAATATCGATCGCGTTTTTGATCCAACGCTGGGTACTGGAAACGCACATTCTCCGCTGTTCTGGTGGTAGGCGATTACTCGGATCGTCTCCTGTTACTTGTCTGACAAGTAAAATGTGGAAGCAGGACTTTTTTTTCTCCATGAGTTTCATTCAATCCATCAATACCATCTGGAGAGACGATAGGGGGCGGTATTTTCCCTGTTCGAGTTCAGACAGATCCCCACTGGTAACGTGAGGCTAAATTGATGAAAAATGAATGGAAATCTATAATAATAAAAAAAAAAAAAACGAGATCTCTCGTCGTTGGCACTCAAAAGTGTTAACATAACATTTGGACCAGATTACCAAGCCCAGGGAAAGTAGGATAACGAGCTTTGCTCAGCAAACAGAGGAACATGTAAACTATTGTTACATGTAAGAACATTTATGAATAAGAATAACCCCTTGTTGCGACCCCTTCCACTCGGTCTCCATTGTCCGCCTAGTATGTTGCCGTGTTGACAGGTACTGGAGGTGGGCGTGGCTGGAGCGCTAATCAGCACAATGGGAACCACCTGGGCCCGCCCCGGTGTTCCCATGCTCCCTGTTAAACACTCGCAGAGCTTAGTTGCTGGGCACTGTCCTCATGGGACGGCGTGAGTAATAGTATACAGTAGTTTGATACCTTTGATTTGTTTGCATTATACAACATTACACCTATACACTTTACAATGCATGCACTCACACTACTGATATCACTGACATCATATGCCACTGTTAGTTTAGTTGTTAGTTATTCCTTTTATGTCTTTATTAATGAAATAAATCCTTTGTTAATTTACTTTGTTCGTCTGCGTCTGCCTCTTTGTCATGGCCGTACGGCTGGTTTGTGACACCCCTAAGTAGGAATGATGAGGTTTTAACTCAACATTAAAACATAAACCATTTAAATATGTGTACATAAAACCCACTGCGTTGTCAACGTAAATTCAAACCCACTCCCCCTCAGTCCTACCTCAGTAGTAATGGGCTTCCTGGAGATCGGGCTGCATGTAGGAGACCTGTGGAGAACCACCTTCAGATCCTTCAACACTGCACAGTTCTTCAACAGTCCTCGAGGAGAACTGAGAAGAGAAGAGAGGGAAGAGAGAAGAGAAGGGCAGAGGAGAGGGAGCCGAGAGGATTATTCCTGACTGATTGATAAGTAATTTATCTTTATAATGAATGAAAAAAAAATTAATTCAATCCCCAACTCACGATTGAGACACCGAGGTTGTAGGTTTGACTGGACTACAGGGGGCGCTGTGGTCAGAGTCTGTCCAGTCTGATGGGTCAAAGTGCTGGAGCTCTAAAAACCCGTGCTGCTCCTCCTCTTTCTGGTCAGCCTGAAGAAAGATGTTTTTTTTTTTTTTTTTAGATATGTATTGGGTAATTTCTGCTTTATTAGACAGGAAGTCAGAGGGAGAGAGAAGGGGGATGACACATTTATATTTGAAGGCCAAGGATCCGACGTGCAGCTTCTAACACCTTCCATTAGAAAGGTGGATTTCCTCACCGACAGAGTCTGTGTCTGTGGCTTCTCCAGAGCGCAGTCTGGCTTCTGTGATCCTGAAGTCGGCGGTAGGGAGGCCTTCCTCTTCCTGGGAGCCTGAGCCGGCTTAGAGGCCTTTAAAGACTTGGGAGCAGACCTCTTGTACATGGAAGGCCGTTTCTTCCCCGTAGCGAAGAAAGCGGCGCCCACAAAGATCTTGGGCTTAGGTTTGACGTGACTGAAGGAGAGGAACATTGTGGGCTTGGAGCTGGGAGCAGGGTGGGTGGTGGTGGTGGCTGCTGCTGCTGCTTTAGTCAAGCTGCTGTTGAGTTGGAATAGATTATTTGTACAGGGTTCCCACAGACATTGCAACATTTTATTCAAGGTCTTTCAATTTCAAGTGATTTGAATTTCAAGTTTTTTTTAAACATTGTGTTAAAGAAAATGGGCTGTTTTCAAGGAATTCCAGACCTTGACTTTTTTATTTTTTTTTAATCAAGCACTTTAAGCACTTCAAGGACCATGTGTGAACCCTGTTTGTAGATACTAGGGGTGGGCCTTTGAAGGCATATCAATATTCAAATATTCTGTTAACCTCCTCCCCCAGACCCCAGGCATGCTGCTAACATATGCTGACCTTATCTCACCAATATCTAAAAAGAAAGTCCAGTTTTTGCTAATTCAAGAAAGAAAAATAAATTCATAAAAAAGTCCATAGAAAAGAATAAGTAATGAAAGAAATAAAGCAACACAACCTGATGAAAGTAACTTAACAAACCTGAGCTTGGTGAGGACGATCCTCTTGGGAGGCCCTGTGAAGCCCTTAAACACATCTCTCATCTCACTGGCAGAACTCCTGGCCGTCTTCATCAGCTTGGTGACCTTCCTCCCCTTCACCGCCTGTTTGGGCCGGCTGGAGGCAACCGGAGGGGGAGGCGGAGGAGCAGGCCTGGACTCCCTCAGGACCTTCCTCTCCAGTGGAGTGAGGTACAGGACCTTCCGCTTGCTGTAGAAAGAACTCGTCACGATGACTGTGCTGAGCGGAGAGGGGGCCGGGGAACCTGGAGGTCGGGAGGGAGGGAGAGGGGAAGAGAGAGAGATGGATCAAGAAAGAGAGAAATGTATTTAGTCATTTAGCTGATGCAAAGACCCAAGACTAAAAACAGAATCTTAAAACTGCTGCAAACAAAAAATAGATTTTAGTCTTGGGTCTGTGCCAAGTAAGACAGACCCAAGGACACGGATCACAGCGTCTCCCACCAAACATACCTGCCAGCAGTCTGCGTGGCGACTTCTGGGGTGACCTCTGTGGCGACGAGCAGACCTCTGAGGTGAGGAGAGAGATGCATTTAGGCATTTAGCTGACGCTTTCATCCAAAGCAACTTACAAGTTCTGTACAACAGGTCAGCAGGTAGGGTACAACTCTGGCAGCTAAGGCTACGTTTAGACGGAGAGAGTCTGAACAGAAACCGCAAAAGTCGTCTTGCGGTTTCACTTTTAATTTTGCGTTTAGACGAGCGTTTTGGGGTGGAATTCTCCGTGCAGACGAGGCTGTAACGACGGAGCCCCGCTGTCACACGATTGGCGCATATGTCACATGACGTGCTGTGAAGACCCGCCCTACTCTGCCTCTGATTCGCAGACTGTGGATGGGGAATGTGATTGGACCAAAGCAGAGTCACTCACAGACAGATGGGTCCAGTCACGCCGCGGGACAGATTCTTGTGTATTTAACCCTTTCACTGCCACACGACAGCCGGTTGTGTGATAGTAAAGGGTTAACCTTCTGTCGTGTGGCAGTGAAAGGGTTAAAAGTACTGCCAATGTAGCCTTCAGGTGATCGCCATGGATAGAATCAGACATGCTTTGTTTACGCTTCTAGGCTACTGGCGGCGCTGGCGCATGCCTGTGATGTAAGCAGTACGCGCGACCAGAGTCGTGACAACCCTTTCGTCATCGTTTTATGCGGTTTGACAGTTTAGATGAGCGCGAAGGTTTACTGTTTCTAGGAATTCCACCCTGGAAGGTAGTCTCACTTTTTTGCGGTTTCACCCCGTAAAAACGCTGTTTCCGTATAAACGAAAGGCACATCCGAAAAAATATTTTTGCGGATGTGCCTGCTAGCGTTTCCGTCTAAACGGGGCCTAAGTAACATTGTTTGTCAAACAGTGTTTAACCTGAGTGCTACAGTCTTGAATGCATAGTAGTATATACATAATTAGCATAGTAGGTAGTAATATACGGTAGGCAAAGTAAATTACTTAGTAGCAAAGTGCATTGAGTGCAGTAAAAGACAGAACGAAGAGAGATACAGAAAGAGACACAGAAAGAAAGAAAGAAAGAAAGAAAGAAAGAAAGAAAGAAAGAAAGAAAGAAAGAAAGAAAGAAAGAAAGAAAGAAAGAAAGAAAGAAAGACACTAAATTGATGGAGGGGGATGGTTTGCATACTTTATGAACTTTATCAAAGACAATCGTGTCATTAATAAAGAAAGACCCAAAACTAAATCTTAAAAAACGGCTGCCAAGTAAGACAAGACACAAGGACACGATCACAGCGTCTCCCACCAAACATACCTGCCAGCCGTCTGCGTGGCGACTTCTGGGGTGACCTCTGTGGCGACAAGCAGTTCTCCTTCTCTAGCTGTCTGCCGCCCCTCCGGAGGGGAGAGCGCTGGGGCTGAGGGAGCCTCCTCCTGGGGGAGCTCCTCTTCAGGGGAGAGGCCTCCTCCATCGCCGCCCTCTTGGCCGGGTGGCTGAGCCAGGGTCGAGAGGAGCCACGTTTTACATTTAGTTGATGCTTATATCCAAAGCGACTTACAAGTTCTGTACAACAAGTCAGCAGGAAGGGTACAACTCTGGCAGCTCAGGGTCAGTGACATTGTTCCAACAAACAGTGTCAAACCTGTGGTGAGGTTTATTCCACCATTGTTACATATACAGTGAAATGGCCACCTTCATTTCACTATATTGTCTTGTGTATGTATGTGATGAATAAACCTCTTGAATTGTGTCGCGAGGACCGAGAATAGCTCGGATAGGAGTGGGTCTGAGGCAGCCAAATCCAAAGCCAGATGCAGAACGTACGGGTCTTGAGGGTGTATAGTTAAGAGACCATTGACCGGAGGTAGGAGGGAGCCGTTCCCCTTGCTGCACAGTATGCTAGGGCAAGGACCTTGAAGTAGATTTGTGCGGCAATGTGAAGCCAGTGCAGCTCTCTAAGAAGTGGGGTAACGTGGGCTCACTTTGGTAGATCAGACGAGCCATGAGATCAGTCAGACTGGGAGCTTGGAAATCAGGGTCTCTATGTAACTATTTTCCATTAAAAAATGTTTTTACTTTTCCCCAGACACTTAACATTAAAATCGCTCACCGTTTACTTCCTTTGTTGATAACCTGATAATAATATTCTTAACGCTTTCACTGCCACACGACAGAAGGTTAACCCTTTACTATCACACAACCGACGGCCGCCGGTTAACCTTCTGTGTGTTGTCGCAGTGAAAGGGTTAACCGTTTGGTAGTGGGGCGGTGAAAGGGTTAAAGCTCTTTCACACACACATATATAAATACTAAACAGTTTCCAATTCACAGTAATTAATTATGCACCACTGTCCAAGTTCACCTGACTTATTCATGCAAGGTACGAGCAGCAAAAGACACTTAAAAACAAGTCACAGAGCCGTACTGTTTGCTTTGGTCATTATAAATGTTAAAACAAGTCACAGAGCCGTGCTGTTTGCTTTGGTCAGTATAATTCATAATGTTAAAACAAGTCACAGAGCCGTACTGTTAGTTCTGGTCAGTATAATTCATCATGTTAAAACAAGTCACAGAGCAGTACTGTTAGTTCTGGTCAGTATAATTCATTGTGTTAAAACAAGTCACATGATTGAGTTTAGTCTTCAAGCATGGCAGCTGGTCACTCACCTGTCAGAGACCAGAGAGGAGTGTTTTCTCTTCCCAATAGCAAGGGGCATCATCATGGAATGCACCTAGAAAGAAAACAAACATGGTGAGTAGGGATGGGTACCGAATTCGGTACTTTTGAGGTACCGAACCGAAACACGTCGGTACTACCGAGTGAGATACCGATTTTTTTTTCATTTAAAAAAAAAAAAAAAAAAATTATGTCAACGTTTCACACGCACAATATATGCTTACCTAGGATTTGACTTGATTCAACAACAAAGCAGTCGGACTCGAGCAATGGCAAGCCGAAAACGGTTGAAATTGTAGTTATTTGAAGTTTGGATTCTTTTTTTCACAACCGAGGTAGGTAAATAAAAGAAAATTTGACTAAAGTACCGAAAAAAGGTACCGTTGGGTACCGGTATCGATTCACAGGTACCGGTACCGTATCGGTTCAAATGTGAAAGGTACTCATCCCTAATGGTGAGCAACCGTCCATTTAGACTTAGACTTTATTGTCCGCACAGGGTGACATTCCTTCTCACAGCGCTGTACTCATCAGACAGCACATACATCATATCAATCAAAACAGTACTAGTACGTCATACATCATATCAAAACAGTACATACAATACAACATCATATCAAAACAGTACATACATCATATCAAAACAGTACATACATCATATCAAAACAGTACATACATCATATCAAAACAGTACATACAACATGTACTGCAGCGGTGTTGTGGATATGCATGCAAGTTTGGCCCAGTTAGTAACAGATAGTAAGTTAAAGAAGCAGGTGGAACAGTACAGTAGGATGGGCTGAATAATGCTCTGGTACAACAGTAGGAGATGATGAATAATGCTCTGGTACAACAGATTAATGCTCTGGTACAACAGTAGGAGAAGATGAATAATGCTCTGATACAACAGTAGGAGAAGATGAATAATGCTCTGGTACAACAGTAGGAGAAGATGAATAATGCTCTGGTACAACAGATTAATGCTCTGGTACAACAGTAGGAGAAGATGAATAATGCTCTGATACAAGAGTAGGAGAAGATGAATAATGCTCTGGTACAACAGTAGGAGAAGATGATGAATAATGCTCTGGCACAACAGTAGGAGGAGGTGAATAATGCTCTGATACAAGAGTAGGAGGATTTCATGTCAAGTCACACAACCCTAACCCTAAATAACCAAACATGGTGAGAAAACATCCATTTTCATGTCAAGTCACTCATAAAAGGTATAAAGACACTAATGGTAGTAAGTCATACTGGCCAGTGATATAACTAGTACGAGTAGGTAAAGGAATATGTACAGATATAGTATCTACAGGTGTAAAAAGGATTACATGCTTGCAGGTATGTAGAGAAAGAAGTGGATAAATAATATATATTATGCTATGTCCATTCATGTACATGCTGTCATAGTTATATTGTTTACATGCAGGTATATTCAGACAGTATATGGATATATATGCGATAAATACGTCTTGGTTTTTGGGGGAAGGGCGCTCGTCGTATTGAGTTTATTGAGCGTATTTGAATGCGATAACTAACAATGAGCCAAACAGTCTGTCTGGTTAGTTTAACGCTATTGGCGGGATTCTCAAAGAACACCTACGGGAGACTGCAATTCAAAACTGGCCCCTACAAATGTCCTAACCCAGTTGTACAATAAAGACCAAGCATGGCTTTGTCAGCATTCCAATGTACAGCCCCACCCCACCTACCCAACCTCCTCCAATGTACAGTTTCTATGTCAAATGTATGTCAGTATTCCAATGTACAGTGCCCCCCCCCTACCCAACCCCCCCCCCGCCCCCCTTCCTATGTACAGTCCCACCCCACGTCCCACCTACCCAACCTCCCCCAATGCACAGTTTCTATGTCAAATGTATATACTCTTCTTCTGGATTTTTTTAGTATCACAAACAGTACTGTATTTGAAAATCTGGTATGTCATAAATGTATAGATGTAGCAGTACTGTCTATCTGTATGTCATGTGTGTCATATGATGAATTGAAAATGGAGGACCCTGATGGAAACAAGACGAAAGTCTTTCTCAGGTCTGCATCCTCTTAACAATTGTATGTATTGAGCTGTACTGTACTGTACCCATTCTGCAATCTGTTAATAAACTTTTCAATCAATCAATCAATCAATCAATGGTCGATTTACTATTCAGCGATGTATGACAGCATCCATTAGTATAACCGAAAGAGGAAAAACACGATGTATAAGAGACCATACAGACACTGTAGTGTGACCTTAGAGTTATGTGTTTCGGTGTTTTAACGTTAGCTGGCAGAGTCACTCACAAAAAAACCAATAAACAGTTATCGTTGGTTAGCTTGATGACACATTGGTGCACTGCAATGTGGTTTACGCCACACACACAAACACACACCGGGGACGTCGTCAATTGAATCATCTAAACATGTACATAATATCAATGACAGTGTATTATTATACCGCGTAGATACTTACCAAATTACAGTATGGTGTCCAAATCGGAAGTATTCTTGAAAGACCAACGTTAGTTGTTGTTGGCGGGTATTCTACTCTTCTGCTGTCTGCGCGCGGGACCAACACAGCAATGTTTTGAATCGCGCGCGCTGGTCGGAGGGAACAAAAATAACTCGGAAATATGTCACGTGACCTCGGGTGTTCTTCTTCTTCTTTGTAGTTAATGGCGGGTCGCAACCACAGAAAGGCACATACCGCCACCTACTGTACAACCCAGCGACTGGAGGCAAGAACCCGGCAAAAGGAAAGAAGACAATAAAGACAAACCAACAAACCCAGAACAAACTAAACAAAATACCCAACCCTAACATCATCACCATTCACCACCCTATACAAACCTAATACAAATAAAAAAATAAAACCTAAACACAAACAAAAGACCTCGGGTCGTACAGTCAGCACCAATCTGGTCTACAAGATACACTATACGACCGGGGTACCCATGTACATGTCAAAATACTTCCCAAAGGTCAGTGAATAAAACCCAGATTCGACTCAAACAAGGGACTAAACACGTTTCGCAATTATGCCACAACAATGTGGAACGCCCTACCCAAAGCTGTAAAGGAATGTGAATCACTACCCACATTCAAAACCGCTCTTAAAGAGCACCTACGGGAGGCTGCAATTCGAAACTGGCAACCGTAAATGCCCAAAACCCCCACCACCTCCTAATAGACAATCTCCTCCCCACCGCATGTATATATTCCCTCCCCGCCGTATGTATATTTCTCTCCCACCCACCCACCCCCTCCTAATGTACAGTCCCCTCCCCATCATATATACTCTGTCAGGATCTAGGGGTAACAGTACTGTATATTTGAATACCGTTTATGTCATAAATGTATCAGTACTAAATACCTATATGTCCCTATGCCATAAATGTCATGTATGTTAACGTTATGTCATAAATGTCTATATGAATTGAAAATGGGGGACCCTGATGGAAACAAGACAAACGTCTTTCTCAGGTCTGCATCCCCTTAACAATTGTATGTATTGAGCCGTACTGTATTGTACCCATTCTGCAATCTGTTAAATAAAGTTTTCATTCATTCATTCAATCAAATGCAAGGTAGTGGATTCAGATCAGATTATTCAACTTTCTTGTTGCAGGTGGTTTGAGTGCTTTTTTTATTTTTATTTTTATGAATCCCAGCATGTCAACATCATATATCTGATGATGTGTCACGATACTACTGTGTCAATAATAGTGAAGTATGTTTGGGTTTGAATCCAGCCTTTTGAGACATGTGCCACCCTGTAGTCACCTCCCAGCCCCACCCCCTCCGGTCCTAGCTGACGGCATTGTAGTCAGAGTTATAAAGCTGGGAACGAGGTCAGAGAAGTCAGAGTCGAGTGCGGAAAGCGTATCTCTCCGTCCTCCCTCCCCTCCCCTGGGAGTGCTCTGAGATACACAGACTCACGGCTAGTTTAACATGTCTCAACAAATGCGCATGTTTGTATTAATTAATGATTGTGTCATTATTGCTATCAAATGTAATGATTGTGAAATATTTCTGTAATGAGTTGTATGTGTATGTATCAAGCATCATTGACTTCCAGGGACAACGATGTAAATAAGTCATTGGCTTTTTCGTTCCTATCCTTGACTAAAGCAAATGTGTGATGTAATAATCTGTATATGTTTTGTTGTCTAAATAAATACCTACCTACCTACCCCCTCCTCTCTATCCACAATTTCCTGTCACCGACTGTGTGCAGAAATGCCCCAAACATTTTTTAAATAAAAAAAAAAATCCGACTTTACGAGTTGACGAGAACCAACCGAACGCACTTTACCCAAGCTAATTTGGCTCAAAACCCCGCCCCCATAGCGTGATGAACTACATGAATGAAAATATCGTTCATAAAAGAATTGGGAATATTTTCATATATATACATTTACATTTAGTCATTTAGCTGACGCTTTTATCCAAAGCGACTTACAAGTTCTGTACGACAAGTCATCAGGAAGGGCACAACTCTATCAGCTGAGTAACAATGTTCATCAAAGTGTTGAGTGCTACAGTGTAGGTTAGTTTATTAGGATAAGTGCATGACAGTAAGGTTAGTTAGGGTTAGATATTATTATTATTATTATTTTTTTTTTATTCAATTTTTTAAAACATTTATTCAGTAATACCACTGGCCAGTAGGACTTACTACCATAGTGTCATTATACTTGCTTATGCATCACTGCATAATAATACTACAACTCTGTACATACATCTGATTATCACTATTACGCGTCTGGAAGAAATGTTGCCAGTCAGTCAGCCAAAACAAATCAGTCAGTCAGCCAAAACAAATTCCTGGACCAAGGTCGAACCAGGGAGCTGCTGGAGTCGAAGGAATGCGGCCCACCCCCAATCCCATACCCAATCCCCCCTCCCGTGTGTACGCCCGGCGCCTATCCCACGTGTTGGTGACGGCTGCCGATTAGTACGTGTGCTGGAGCCAAAGAAGACTGTCTCATCACCAAGTCCTATCCCCCAGCTGACAGCATTGTAGTCAGAGTCATAATCCCCGCCCCTTCCGGTGCTGTAACGGTGGTTCTGGACAATCTCTCCTTCCTCCCTCCCGCCTGGCGCAACGACACCCCGGTGTTGCTGCAGCCGACAATCGCATATGGTGTCTCAGACATACTGTAGTGGACATGTGTCAACAAATATACACCTGTTTGAATTTATGTTAATAATAATAATAATAATAATAATAATAATAATAATAATAATAATAATATCTTAAATTTATATAGCACCTTTCAGGAGACCCAAGGCGCTTAACAGCTAAGGAAGGGGGACAGGGAACAACGTAACAACAAAATATGAATCAAAAGGAAAGAAAGAAAGAAAACGAAAGAAAGAAAGAAAAAAAGAGGAAATCAGGCAGTCATTTACAAATTTGGTGAAAAGGTGGGTTTTGAGTTGGGATTTGAAAGAGTGCAGGGATGTAGCACTACGGATGTTTGGAGGGAGTGAGTTCCAGAGGGTGGGTGCGGCCACAGAGAAGGCTCTGGGACCAACAGTCCGCATGTTGGTGGTTGGGATGGAGAGGAGACCGGAGTCAGAGGACCGCAGCCTCCGGGGCGGGATGTAGGGATGGAGGAGGTCCACTAGGTACCGGGGGGCAAGGGAGTGAAGGGCTTTGTAGGTGATGAGGAGGATCTTGAAATTGATGCAGGACTTGACTGTTAGCCAGTGGAGGTGGATGAGGGTGGGGGTGATGTGGTGCCAGGACTTGGTGCGGGTGAGAACCCTGGTAGCAGAATTTTGGACATATTGTAGCCTGTTCAGGGCATTACTGGGTAGCCCTATGAGGACAGAGTTTGCGTAGTCAAGACGGGAGGTGACGAAAGCGTGGATGAGAGTCTCTGCTACGGAGTCGGGGAGAGATGGCCGGAGTCTGGAAATGTTCCTGAGATGGAAAAAGGCTGATTTGGTTATTGTTTTGATGTGGGAATGAAAGGCGAGGGTGTAGTCCAGTATGACGCCCAGGTTGCGAACTTCTGGGGAAGGGTGGTTTAGGCAGCCGTCTACTTCAAGGAGGAGGTCTCCAACCTTCCGGAGCAGTGACTGCTTGGCCACAACCATGAGCTCAGTTTTCTTGCTATTTAGCTTGAGGAAATTGGATGACATTGTGCCGTTGTTACTGTAAAAATGTAATGATTGTGATATGATTGTTTAATGAGACGATGAGCTGTATGTGTATGTCACTTGAATTTCCCCATGAGGGATCAATAAGTTATCCTTATCCTTACTCAGTCAGTAGTACTAATTTATATATTTTATATCCAGTTTAATCAACTGTACATTGCATATTACTATTGCACTTTACTGTTACATTTGCACTCTGGTTAGATGCCAAACTTATTTCCGTTGTACGGTACTTGTGCTGTATAATGACAATACATTTGAATCTAATAAATAGATTGAATATTTAGGGATGAGGAACTTGGGTCCTTCCAGGCTGCAGGGAGTAGATAGGCCTAACATTTGAGGGGATGGTGTATGTAGTGGGTGTTATGAGTCGGTGGTGGCGGGCGCCTTCTTGTACGCTGTGACCTGCTGGGGCAGCGGACTGAGAGCAGTGGACACAACCAGGCTGGATAAGCTGGTCAGGAAGGCCAGCAGCGTGGTTGGGGTTGAGCTGGACTCTCTAGCGAGGGTGGCGGAGAGGAGGAGCCTCGCTAAGCTCCAGGCCATCAGGGAAAACCCCACCCATCCACTATACACAGACTTGGCTGACAGGAGGAGCATGTTCAGTGCTAGGCTCACACTACCCAAATGCAGCACTGAACGACACAGGAAGTCCTTCATTCCAACAGCCATCAGACTATATAATGCATCACTGTGCCTCACTGCATCACTGAGCACAGAGCGGCAGCTCAATAGTGGCAGGAGGACGCGACTAGCGGCCAGTCATTATCCCGTGGGAAATTAGACGCTGCAAATCAGCGTCTTACAATTCTTCATATTTCTTAACTGCTTCAACATAGAATAGAATATATTTATCAAGCACATTTTACATATAACCAAAATTCATCCCCTGCATTTAACCCATCCCAACGAGTTAGGAGCAGCACAATCTTATTATGAGAAATCTTCTCAATTGTCTTGATTTTAATTACAGCAACTTCTCCTTTCTTGAAGGGACATTGTAGCGCGTCTGCTTCGTGAGCTCCATCACACTTAAAACACGTCCTCCTTCTTTTAACTTGCATATCCCTGAAGTAACCGTTAACCCCAACCTTCTCCACATATCCTGCACACCATCCTCTCCTACATGCAGCTGCAGCTGGTGACAGATATGATACACTAAGAAAAAAAGCTGCAAGAAAACGGTAAATGTCTGTCAATGGTTGCCAAATACTTACTGTCAAATTACAGTAAAATCAAATACATTTACAGATTACCTTTATTTAATGGTTAATATTTTGATAAAAGGTAATTTACTGTATTTTTATGGCATTTACACTTAGAGTAGAAAAACAAAAGTAATCTGTAAAATAGCGAATTTCCCGTAAAAAAAAAAAAAAAAATTATTTTTTACAGTGTACGTACTCTACTCACTGTGTCCTTTATGAAAGGGTTGGATGGCCTTCTCTGGTTGAAAGGCGTAACCATCATTGGTATTTGTCTATTGTTAAAACAATTTCTACTCTATTATTATTACCATTTATATTATTATCTTTCCTGCCTGTACCTCCCCTCCCAGTTGTTGACACCTGCATTTCCCCAAGGTGGATTAATAAAGAAACACTTGAGTTGAGCTCATGCAAAAAAAAGAAAAGGGGGTTAGCTCCATGATCCACCACCAGTTTCACTCCAATCAAATAATTTCCTATCACCTCGTGTCTTATATATCAGTCTTTTTTATGTAATAATAAAGCACTATAAAGTACAAAGTAGCCCGTAAGTAGCCGCACCCCAACAACAATCAACGTCCATCTTAATGTTTCACTATGGACATTGCCATATGCCAATTCAGTAGACGTCACTCGACCCTAGTTCAAATCCCACCAGTCATACAGACAGTAGAACACAGCTATACGACTGAGGAGAGATGTTTTTTCTTTTTTATTAATAATGATCGCACTGTTTTAGTCATAACAAAGCAATGTCCCAAGACTTAAAACACCTGCACACTGACAAAACTAAATAAATCACAACATCTTCGGTTTCACCGTCGGCTCTAAATAAGACTGCAGAGGCATTTAACAAATTAACAAATAATGTCATAACTCATTTGACTAAATGACTCCAAACACCAAACTAGATGTGGTAGTGATGAAATTGGTCAAAATCGATGGACACATTGTACTGTATTTCTTCATGACATGCAACAGTAATGGAACAAATAAAACTATGTTGAATGAAAGTGATTCTTAGGGAGGAAAGGTATTGAATTTAGTTTTAGGATTGCCCTTATACTGTGGCTTTGGAGATAGTGTTTCGAAATTTGAATAGACACTATTCCAAAGACACTCTCATAGATTTGGTTCACCTGTGCAGCAAATTCAGGAGTCATTCATGGCCTGGCCGATTAATCGAGTTTAAATTTTAATTATGATTTAGACTTCACACGATCATGAAAACAATATAATTGATATAAAATGATTATTGTGCCGGATGCTGTGTTGCTCTCATTTTGTCTTGTAAATGCAGTGCACCCTTCCTTGAACCTAGACCAGAACACCCTTCTGGTCTAGTTTTTCCCACAATATTAACTTTTGTCACCCAATTCTCGGCTGATAATGGCTGAGCCTCGTTTCCCTGGCAATGTTGCGTCCAACGCAGGGGCATGTGGGGATGTCAGGATGTTTCAAAGTAAAAGAGAAAGTGTGGTGTGTATAAGACTTGGTAGATAACCTGTCAAGCTTTTACTTTGACACATTGCATTTTCCGACGTCTTCCGTGTGAAAACGGTCTAGTCTAGTACCATGCCACAAAAGTGAATATTGTGGAAAACCTGATTTAAAAGGTTTTCTCAAATGCTGATATATTTCGTAAGGAAATAATACTGACAATAAGTTACCTTGAAATATGGGAGAAGTTTATTGAAGCTCAGGGGTGGTGAGATAAGGCGTACTTATTTTTCTATTTGAAGTTAAACACTAGGGCTGCAACTAATGACTATTTTGGTAGTCGACTAATCTGTCGATTATTTTTTCGATTAGTCGACTAATCGAAAAACAATTATATAAAAAAGAAAAAAAAAATATATATATATCATTTTTTTTTTTTCACTACCTATCTTTGTGAAAGTGGCTTCTCAGCTCTGGTCCAGCTGAAGACAGAGCAGAGGAACAGATTGGACATTGAGCATGACCTCAGAGTTGCTTTGAGACTCTTGCCAGGACCAAACAACATCCCCAGTTATCCCATTAGTTCCCCCAAACTTACTGTCGGTCTGTTATGTTAAGCTAAGAAGTCTTCAGCTGGCTGGACCAGAGCTGAGAAGCCACTTTCACAAAGATAGGTAGTGGCAAAAAAAAAAAAAAAAAAAAATATTATAATATATATATATATATTTTTTAATGACTAATCGACGCAACAATATCTCGTCGACGATTTTTCATAAATCGTTGCAGCCCTATTAAACACTATTTCCAAAGCCAGGATAGGGGATGATGGAGGCTGGTGGGGGCTGATGGGGGGGCTGATAAGGGGCTATGCTCAGGCAGCATGCCTGGATGAGGCAGAGAAAAGGATTGTAAATCAAACAACGTTGAACCCGTGCTTCACTGTGTGGTGAGAATCAATCTAAACAAACCCAAAAGGCACTGGGTTTCATAATGTTGTCCTGTGTCGCTTCTAGAATGTCAACCTGTGATGCAAGAGTACAACCGATCAGCGGAGTTTGGAAGCCGACCGGTGTACAGAACAGTCCCGGTTGCAGTTGCAGTCTCTCTCTCTCCCTCTCCCTCTCTCTCTCTCTCTCTCTCTCTCTCTCTCTCTCTCTCAATTTGCCCACTTTGGCTGCTCTGGGCGTCCCGAAAGTAAAGCTTCCGTTCAATTCTCTTGTACAACGTCGATGCACTGCCAGGCGAAGCAGTGGGCGGAGCGTTTCTTCTGTCAGCTAGCAGTCCCGTCGCCTCCTGCTCACATGAAGTCGTCAGAGTCGTTACCGTCCTGGAAGAAGCGGCGTTAAGCAGAGCTGGGATCAATTCTCAATTCAAATCAATTCAACGTTTAAAAAAAGAAAAAACAGAAACCAGTTTACATGCTGATGATAGAACATCCATTCTCATTTACTGGTCCATAAGCCCTTTTTCACACGTGTCATCGCAGGGTAAACACAGGTGTAACTGATCAAATGTATGATCCCAGTCAATTTAGGTGCGTCACGGCTGTCCCAGTGAAACCCTGGCACACCTAAATGGAATGGGACCATAAGTAATGTTAACAATGGTAGATTGCAGATCATTTAGGTTTCTCCAGGAGTCCACAATGCAATCATAGCAAACTGAAGTCCTAACAGCAATCCATTCTACTGCCTCCCTGTGACTGAAGTCCTAACAGCAATCCATTCTACTGCCTCCCTGTGACTGAAGCTCTAACAGCAATCCATTCTACTGCCTCCCTGTGACTGAAGCTCTAACAGAAATCCATTCTACTGCCTCCCTGTGACTGAAGTCCTAACAGCAATCCATTATATTGCTTCCCTGTGACTGAAGTCCTAACAGCAATCCATTCTACTGCTTCCCTGTGACTGAAGTCCTAACAACAATCCATTCTACTGCCTCCCTGTGACTGAAGACCGAACAGCAATCCATTCTACTGCCTCCCTGTGACTGAAGTCCTAACAGCAATCGATTCTACTGCTTCCCTGCGATGATTCTGCCACTTTGCACTTACTACATACACTGTGATTATTGTATTGTAAATGAAAGCTATTTTATTGAACAATAGTTTATTGAATTTAGTGGAAAAAACATATTTATAAAAAATTGCGATTCAATATTGAACTTTTTTTAAAAATATATATAAAAGGGGCACAAAAAAAACGATGACAATTTATTTTGCACATAATCTCACACACGTCCAAAAACAGTTTTTCACACAGCCATTTAGTTTTGACAGCCATTGCGAATCGCGATTGCCGACAGTGATGTCATCAGGCACACTGAATCCTTGTTTTGAGTTCATTACAGCTCAATGATGATAAGGTAGGAGTCCCTATAAGACAAGGTATTGCTATTGTTTCATCTACATAATTTCATGGAGCTGTAATTAAGGATTTAATGTCCGAGATGACATAACTGGGGCCATATTCAAACTCATTTACTCTCAATGACTGTCAAACTAAATGAATGTGTTTAAATACATCTGGATGAATTTTTTTATAATATAAATTGAAACTAACCTTATGATAGGAAAGTGAAAGATCTAGAGAATAATACACTCACCTCATTAGTGGTCATGTTGTCACTCTTCATCAGTGAAGAATAGCTCCTGCAGAGGAACAAGGAGATCACATTCAAACCTCAAAGACATTATTGATGATCTTCCAGCCTACATCACTTCATTACTGGACTGGAACTCTGGACCTCATCACACTTGCTCTGGTGATTGGTTTTACACTTAAAATTTGCACTGAATTAGGAAAATCTGCTTTTAGCTTCTGTGCCCCTGACACGTGGAATGTTTTGCAAAGCACTTTAAAACTCAATACTTTAGTAACCATTGGTCAGTTTAAATCTATAATAGCCAACCATTTCACCTCAGTTTGTAGTTGTTTTAATTCATTTAAATTGTTGAATTGGTTGACCTTTCTGTTTTTCTTTTTTGCAAAAATAATATTTCCTAAACGAAGATCATGAACTATTATTTCACAAACCCTAGATTTAAATATTTTTTTTTATCCACTTTTTCTCCCATTTTCTATATTTTTCTCCCATCCCAATTTCGTATCATCCAATTCAACCCTCCCCTGTCACGAACGCTGTTTCTTGCCTCCCACAAGCCGGCTGCAATGTGGACTAAGTCATACATAGCACAAGTCCCCTCCGGTACTTGAGGTAACAGCAGTCGCATCTTTTCACCTGCGCAGCTCAATCTCTCAGTGGCGAGGAGTAACGCGCGGGAGGCTCACGCTGCCCCCGACACTTCCTGATTCTACTGCGCAGGCGCACCAACCGACCTGTAGGAGTCGCTGTCCACAACGCCCGATCCCCACCCATCAGTTTCCCACCCCCTAATACGGCCAATGTGTATTAGTATGAACGACCAGCTAAACTGAAAGCAATGTGGAGCGCTGGGCTCGAACAGGCGAGCCCAGCGTCTCCTGCATTCGTGGCGAGCGCCTTGCCCACTACGCCACGTAGCCGCCCTTCCCTAGATTTAAATATATTAATTGAAAATAGAGAGAAACTGTCCCGTTAAATTGCGCCGTTCTGCTTGTCATCATGAATCTACAAGCATTTTATTTATCATCTGAATTTGATGATAAAATTTAAAATCTAAATATTCTGAAAGCCCACAGCCTTTTGTTTGCAACTCGATTAATTACCGTATATCAAGCGGAGAACGGAGAAAAAGCAAAGCATTTATTTACCGAACTCAAAAATGCTTCAAATATTTTTCTAATTATCTTCACCTAGAAAAGAAACGAAAAACCGAATTATATCATAAAAAAGTGCTCAAATTGTATGCAGCGTGAGAAAACGGTTTCGATCTGCGAGTGCAGAAGTTGTGTGAAGACAATTGTCCTTGCGGGGTAGACCACTCCCATCTGAATCTAATAGGTGCTCGCATGTCTTCCCCAGGAGGACGGGGGGAAAACGTGGAAGTGGAAGACAATAGGCTGTTTTTAATATATTTTGGTAAATGTTTTATATAAAAACATTGAATAAAAAATGTATGCTGTATTTGAATCCAGGGTGCGTTCGAAGTGACGTTCACTGGTGCACGTGAGAGAGTTGAGAACCTGGCGGTGCATGGGGGCCAGGGTGAGACCTCTGCACTCCGACAGGCGGGCTCGACAGAAGGGCCTTGGAGCACATGACAGCTGTGGCCTGTAGGCTGTAGGGAACCCGGACAGGTCGGGACAGAGCCCTGGAGACTAGCCGTTTGAAAAGCACGCCTCGCACCTCGGGCAAAGGAGAGAAAGTCCCAACTCCAACATCGGTGACACTTCTCAACGTCCTGCCGAGGGCTCATGCCGCACGGCCAACAAGGCTATTTTTCCACCCCTTTTTCTGTTTTTTCCTAGGTCTTATATTCTGGACAATACGGTACTGCTTACAAAAGGTAAAGAGCAGTAACAGTATGAGTTATACAGAGAAAGATGAGTTTATTCTGTATAGAATGAACTATCCACAATACCTCTGACAGAATAGGAGATACATGTTTAAAGGGGAACTATTTTGCTATTTCTTTCACTATTTGGGCAGTTTTACACAATTCCTGAGAGTATATGGAACACATCTGTAAGCCATCCGAAGAGATCCAAGTCATTGCAGAGCCGCAAAACAGCGTGGAATACATATTTCCAGTACCCAGCGCTGAATCAATAAACGCGATCGATATTTGGAATGGCGATCAGGAATTGGAATAATCTTTTTGGAGAACATCTGATCTGAGGTAAGGAATCTATTTTACCAGTCTTAGGATAATCAGAGCTGTTTTCACAGAGATATCAGCGTGTGCCATATGTGTGTGTGTGTGTGTGTGTGTGTGCTGATCAGGAAATGAGAATAGATTTTCAGCTCGCTTCTCTAGCGTGCATAAGTACACATATACTATCGATAATCTAGCATTTATTTGAAAACGATTCATAAATAGGCCGAAAAATTACAACGTTTTTTGTGTATTCCAGAATATTCCAGTAACGGGCGATTATCACAGAATCTTTATATTTTCCTGAAACTTTCAAGAAAACAAGGGTTTTTCAAAATGGTATAAAACGGAAATGAACAGATTAAAAAAACAACCCGTTTAGACAATGTTGACTGCAAACAACGCATTTCAAGACCCCCCACATTTCATTGTATACTTGTATGCCGTGACAAATAAAACTCTTGACTTGAAACAAGTCATTGATAAGCGACGGCCAGATTAGACAAAATTTAAGACATAGTTTATGCGTTCACAACGCTATCGTTGAAGTGGGTGCTGGCATTCAACCATGTTTTTAGACGGGGAGGAGTGGCATCCAAAGAGTTAAAGGGGAGATGAAGCATAGCGATATAAACAGTCATAGCATCAAATTAGTATTTAGATAAACCACAGAAAAAAAATCACGTTATAAAAATAAGGCGTTTCTAAGAAAAAACTATTTGTTATGTCCATTTATGTAGCATAAATCAACATGTGCGCCGCCATTTTGTTGCTGACGTCACAGAGATGGTTTCGCCCGGAGGCGGAGCCTCCCACCTCAGAGAATTGCACGCTGTAGCAATATTATTAGGCTCCTCAAATATCGTTATTCATAAAAACACATTTATGTATAATATTTTACAACATTGAGCAACCCCAACAGGGGGACAGGCCACGTGAGCGGATCGGCGCAGCCAAGAAATCCGCTCTTCGCTCTTTAAAGCTTGGTCCACTCCACCGCTCGGCAGATTTTTTTTTTTTTAGAGCATGGTGTAAATTAGCTCAAACTACAACAGTCTACACCCCCTGGGCCCCTTAACAATTGTTTGTATTGAGCCGCATTGTAATTGTACCAATTCTGCAATGTTAAATAACGTTGTTTATCCATTCACTAGCTCTATTAACACTTTGGGTGCCGGGAGCCGTCTTTAGACGTCTTTGCTGGCCATGCTAAAGTTGCCGGGGGACGCTGTACGTCGTCTTTATATCAATATTTCAAAAATCTGCGATCGGATTCATAATGTCCCTCCGCTGGCCTGAGATCCACCAGCAGGACCCACTGAGCTCTCTGGCGGTTCAGGAGCGCCATCTGGTGGCCGATCGGCGCAAGCGCTTAACAGGAAGCGCACTAGAGGTTTTGCTAGACGTCCGTATTGCTTCCGGCCACTCGGTACATGTCCCGTGACTCTAGCTCGTCACTCTACATAGCGATCGATTGCCAATAACTCGATAAACAACATGATTTGGACGTATATACCATTATACAAGCTGGAGATGGACCGGGTAATAATATATCCCATAATGATAAAATTTCTACTCGACGATGATCGCCCAACGGTGCGCGGAGACTGGGGTGAGTTTCAGCGTGTAACGTTACCGTCTTCGATAATAACTGATATTATCAACATTTGACCCACATTAGATGATTGGTATAACGCTGCCCACGGAATTATAAACGCCCCCTCGCCCATCCGGTCAACATCAGATGACGTGTAGTAACTTCTAGAAGTACGTCTAGTTGGAATTTTTTATATCGCGCTGATTGCCATCAAACTGTATTTCATCATCAATATAATGCATTTGGGGCTATATATCACGTTCTGGAGAAAGCTGCAGAAAGAGATGAAAACATACTTATACATTGGACCATACTTTACTATGAATATGTGAATGAAAAAGTTTAACGTTGCTACACAATGAACAATACATATAGGACTTTGAATGGGCCCTAATAATGGCAATGTAGCAATAGAATTTAAAAAGTTATAGCCCTGCAAAGAAGGGGACTTTCTCCATAGACAAATAGCGCTGGCAATCTATGGTATATCATTAATTTAACCTTAGGCAACCAAAGTGTTAAGCGATGATAGCTAGCCGAGCCACAATGCTATGGTCGCTGCCATTAACGTTAGCATGTAAGCTAACGACAACAACAATGGCGTCGATACTTTATCTTTATATCACAGGTTCACCCTTCTCATTGGTTGAAAATGGCGAGACCTGCAGTTGGCACCTGAGATGGCGAGACCTGCAGTTGGCACTGTGTGAGGCCACGACATTTGAGCAAATTAATAATACTGCATGTTCTGAAGGTCCAGATTAATAATTAGAATGAGTTCAACAGAAAGGTATAGATTAGGCCAGTGGTTCCCAAAATCGGGGTCGCGACCCAAAGGTGGGCCGCGAGCAGCCACGGGATTGAGCGAGCGAGGTGATACAAAAATTTTTTTTCAAAAAAATCAAATTTTCTTTTTTTTGTCAGGCCACTGAATTTAGAAGCAGGCCAGGACAGTGTTTCTAGTTGTATTCTAAAATTCGATTCTATTGTATTCTAAAATGTGACTATATGGTTTTATATTAACTTAATAAATAAACGAAAACGAAAAATCTACTTATTTCAACGAACATTTCAAACTAAATAACAGATTATGCACATAAAATGCTGAAAACAACCGAAGCAACAATAGTATTTTAATGAGGCTATTATTATTATCATTATTATTTTGCAACAAGTTAGCCCTCTCATAAATAGCACATATAAATGAATAACTAACTTGAACTAACTTAATAGGATTGAAGTGATATTTGGCTTAAAAAATCGGTCGCCTGGCAAAAAAAAAAAAAAAAAAACCTGACGATGTGCATTGGGCCGCGGCTCTCAGCCTCAACCGAACTCAGTCTAAAGGTCTATTCCGTCTCTGTTATCCCCTGCCCGTCGCCGTCGGCAGATCGCTGCGGGAGTATGGTATTCCTCCTCTCCCAAAACACCTCTCTCTCCTCACTTTTATTCTCCAACTAACGGTTATATTTTTCTCCGTTCAATGTGTTGAGTGGCTCGGCTGTATACAAAACTAACGGTATAACTTTGTCTCCGTTCCAATGCGCGCTGTAAGCAGCGGCGATACAAGGAGCATATACGGGCGAACAATAAAACACTATCAGGTCAACAGTAAATATACATCTTACAAATAAAACAATATATATATATATATATATATATATATATATATATATATATATATATATAGAAAATAATAAACATGGACTTATTGGGTGATGGCCCGGTCCGTGCCCCTCCGTTGAACCGGCCCCGGCCGTTGGTCTGGACCTCCAGAACACTGCAGAATAATAATATGTGTGTAACAAAACCATTCATTGTGAGTATATATACGTGGTTGGCCTATAGGTGGGGAGTTTGACTGGGGCGGTACACCTGTCAAACGGTAACACAGGTGTCCTAAGGCGAGCTCCAGGAGGACAGAAACCTCCCGTAGAGCAGAAGGGCAAGTAACAGGTGAACGTGATTTTAAAAACGCTGTATTAAATGAGCCTATTATGGGATCCACGCGAGCTTTCTACCGTGGGTACATCTGGGCGTCCCGCAACTTGTACTCGATCACTTCTAGCCCTGAAAATGCTTAGAAAAGGAAAGTAAAAAAGAAAACTCGCCGAAACGGTAAAGTGTGCCACGGGCGCGCCGTGATTCCAATTTGCGTGAAAATATTCATAGATGACAGCGTGGGCCACCTTTTTGCAATCGATTATGTGTCTCGATTTTGCTCCCACGCGCTTCGGCTAGCAGTCACGATGGAGTGCTGGCACAGCGCAGCATAGAGGACATCGCACTTTTGCGCGCCGTTTAATAATAATAATACATTTAGCCTATATTTTACACGCTGTGTTTGGCCTATTAAATAGGCTAATTATTTTTTCAGCCTGTTATTAGTATTAACTTCTTTAGTTCACGCCTCCCCGGTTTGCAACAACGCAACAGCCAATGTTCCGAGACATATTTATATATCTGTATAATTGTTGGGCTGTTTGAATCCACCATTTGGGGCTGGTGTATTCGGGTAGCCTAACAAATAAAGTGTAATATGTCTCGGAACATTGGCCCGCAGATGCACCACTGCAGACCGGGGAGATGTGAACTCAAGAAGCCAAAACGAAGTTTAGCCTGTTTTCGCTTAGCCTACATTTTATGCAGTGTTTAGCCCAGGGGTGGCCAACCAGTCAGAGACTAAGAGCCACAAAAATTACTGTGGTACCACAAAGACCCACACCATATACCAGCGTTTCTCAACCTTTTTTTTCAGTCACGGCACCCTTCATGTGTTTATAGGTCTCACCCTCTGGCCTCTGAAGTTGCTAATGTCTTCTTTATTTGGGCCTCACAGGGTTAAAAGTACCCTGTGAGACCCACGGTTGCAAAATTACAAAATCACTTTTAGCCATTTAAAAAAAGAATGTTTATTTAAAAATGTTTAACACTTTGAGTGCCACGCCCGAGAATATTCGGGTTTACGCACCGACCGTTGAGTGCCACGCCCGAGAATATTCGGGTTATTATTATTATTTTTTTTATTAGCGATCTGAAATCATATTGCATCACGCGAGCCTACCAGGGACCGCCAGCGCTCAGATCTGAAAAAAGCACCCCCTATCGTCTCCCAGATGGTAAATCACCCTTTTGGAATGGACTCAATGAAAGTGAATGGGAGAACGGATTTCTGACTCCACATTTTACTTCACTGATGCAGCCGGGGTCTACCAGAGTTCATTCTGGAGCCTCTGAGCCACGCGGATCATGTGTTCTACTGTATACACGGTTGATCAATACATTTATCGATTTTTTCGAATGGCGATCGGAAATTGGAATAAACCATTTGGATACCATCTGACCTCAGGTAAGGAAGCTATGTTATCAGTGTTAGGATAATCAGACTCGTTTACACGGAGATATAAGCGTTTCCACTATATGTGATATAGCTGTTTTGACTGTAAAAGCCATGAGGAAATAACAGCAGCGATTATCAGCGCACGGTACGAGCGTGCATGCGCACACATATACTATCGATCATCTAGCGTTTATTTGAAAACTATTCATAAATAGGCCGACAAATGACAACGTTCTGGAATATTCCAGTAAAAGGCGATTATCATAGAATGTGTCGTTTTTCCCTGGAAAACGGGTGATTTTCTAAATGCTATCAAACGGAAATGAAGCGATAAAAATACAATCTGCCTTGTCAATGTTGACTGAAAAAAAATTTGTCTTTGATAAGCGACGGGCAGATTAGACACATAGCCATAATTTAAAACATAGATTAGGCGATATTAACGTTAACATTGGGAGTGGATGGTGGCATCAAGGGGGTAAAAAGGAAAACCCGGCGTGGCACTCAAAGTGTTAAAGGGGAACTATTTTACAATTTCTTTCACACAATTCCTGTGAGTCTATGGAACACCTAGGTTTTTTTCAAAAAAAAATGCATTGTTTTGTATTTCTAATCAAATACTCAAAAACTGCATTTTTCTACCTCAAGATCTTAAGCCGTTTTGAGGCTGGGCTCCAACCACTGTGTAGCCTGGTGCCAACTGCCACATCAACTGCCACATCAACTGCCACATTATTATGCAGCTGAGAAATCTCTGACATCACAGATTCAGATGACTCAGTTCAGTGAGGGTGAATATTGTGAGAGGGGAATTGGAAGAATGCGCCAATATGAGAATTAGAGACATAGATCCTATTAATATAAGTCCACATAGCTAAGAAACAATGGTAAATACTGAAAAAGGCCATTTATAAGATAGTTCCCCTTTAAGCACATGTATAGTCAATTGGTCCTGTTGTTCAGCCTCACAATGCTATTTGATAGTAAATGTGTTTATATGTCCCACCCTCTGGCCTCTGAAGTTGCTAATGTCTTTTTACGCAAAAGTGTATATTTTCAGCATTACGTTTGTTTACCAATTATTTTAACTGTTATTAGTGAAATATAAGATTATAGAAATCTCAGGGCATTGAGTCGTTAACCGGCGCATATTGACCGGAGGAAGTGGCACATCCAAAAGTGAGTGTAGTCTTTTGAAGGAAGAGACTCAGGGCTTTCAAATTTCGAAAAACTACCCTACCCAGCTCATCTGACTTCTGGATTTACTTTTTTATTTCTCTTATTTTTGGGGATTATCTCCCACAAACCTGAACGTTATTGCCATAAAACAAAACGCAGTTAGTTTCTCTACCTTTCTGTGAACGTCTTGCAAAAAACTGTGTTGCAATATGATGAAAAATGGTGGAGAAATTTACATTATAAAAAAGATGGCAGAATTCAGTACTGTATCTACAAAACCTTCTGTTTAATCATCTTCCCTTTATTCATTTGCTTAGATTTGTCAGGTCTGGTCAATTTTAGCATGGTGTTATTCACAGTCAAAGATACAATTTTTTTTAAATAGAATTGATATTCTCCTTTGATTTATTACAATTTACTCAAGCCTAGTAACAGACACACTATTTCTGACACTGATCCATATATGTCCCTAGATTCAGATACCAAGAACATGCAAATGGACCATTAAAAAAAAATTGTAAATGTTTATTCTACGTCCTTATGGAATGAGTGAAAAAAAGTAAAAAAAGAAAGTATAAAAAAAAGTATATATAAAAAAAAAAAAAATGGATGGAAGAGCCGCACATTGACGGGCAAAGAGCCGCATGCGGCTCGCGAGCCGCGGGTTGGCCACCCCTGGTTTAGCCTATTAAATAGGCTAATTGTTTTTTTTATTCGTTTTAACTTTCAGCCTGTTAATAAATGTGTAGTTAATTTAGTATTTAACTTCTTGAATTCATATTTATTTAGGCTATGCTAATTAAAAACACAAATGTTATGGACATCTAATTTAATTATCTGCTTATTTATTAATGCTTCAATTCATTCAGAAACGTTGCAGCAAACAATCCATATGTGCATTTGTTTACATAATGATAACGTACATAAATAACATAATATTATTGAGGGAGGAAAAAAAGGAAACCAATACCTACTTCACCCTGTTAGTCAAGTTGAACTATCGCTCTGACTCAGACTGTGGGGGGGAGGGGGGGATGTCTCGCAGATAATACAACTACAAGTGTAATTATATAATATATTTTTTTTCTGTGGGTAACGTTACATTTGCTGGCTGGCTGACTTTCACGACACTCCATAAAATTTTACGTAGCTATCTAACCAGCACTGTAAACCGGGACCCAGCCCAAACCATCACTGTGACGTCACCATCCAGCTAAATCTAAAAAGACGGCGCCCATGGCAAAAACGGGGGAAATTACATTTGAGTTATCAGACAGATAAGCAGGATTTCACATTTGATTATAGGACCATGTCTTACCCAAGGTACACAACAAACAAACTAGGCCCATATTGTTTAACGCTTCATCTCCCCTTTCAAGATTCCAAGCTGTTTTTGGCTGGGCTCCGCCCATACTCGCAATGCGCTTTGAGTGACAGACTGTGACCCACCTGCACTGGCAGATACCTTTCTTTGGGGGAGAGAGAGAGATAGAGAGGGACTAATTCATTTCGCCGCGGGGGGGCATAATCCCACGGGACAATGCATTGGTAACTTGTTTCAAATGACAATATATACCCCCGTGAATATTATTGCACGGAACGGAATACAGGCGCGCGCTGATATTTTGCAACAGGTTGACAGTGATACAGCGAGTGCTGGAGTGCTGATACGAGAGAGTGAGCGAGAGCTCCCCCCAGTCCCATTACCTCCCACCCGTTTTAACTAGTTCTCTGTGTGTGTGATTCACGGTGTATGTGTGTGTGTGAACAGCTGAAGGTCTCTGCTGTCGAAACCGCTTCCGCATTATTTGCACTCGCTGCTCGTATAAACGTATCACAGTTAATTGTGGGCGGGCAGTGGCAGATCAGCGCCTCAAAACGTCACAGATCCGCTCAATTCAGAATGGCTCGGTTTAGTGGGGGAGGATCTTGTCTCAGCTGAACTGGAGGAATGCGCCAAAATTTTAATTTGAGACCTAGACAGTGTTGGTACAACCCCACATTGCTAGAAAACAATGCTAAACACTGGAAAAGGCCATTTATAAGATAGTTCCCCTTTAAGTAATTAACTACTATAACTAGAGCAGAGTAGGTGAGGTTCTGACCAGGGTAGAGGTTCTGACACTAGAGTAGAGTACTGTAGGTGAGGTTCTGACACTAGAGCAGAGGTTCTGACACTAGAGCAGAGTACTGTAGGTGAGGTTCTGACCAGGGTAAAGACCTACTTGAGCTCATCTTGCTCTCTCTTCTTCTTCATGTCGTCCTTCTCTTTCTTCTTCAGGTCCACAAGCACAGCCTTCTTCTCGTTCCGGTCCTCTCTTTCTCTGGACTCTTTCTCTGCCGCCAGGTCGGGGTATCGTTCATCTTTCGTCTTCTCCAGACGGTTCACAATCTCGTTTATCTTCTTCTCCACCGCCACTATCTTCACCTGCCATCAGCGGGAAAAAGCACTGATCAGATTTAGAGGGATGTTTTTCCCAATGGAATAGATTGTATGTGACATTCCATTTAGCACAGCCCCCCCTGCGCCCATCCTTTTATTGTGGAGACTGTATGATATTTTGCATGTAAAACATTGGATCAGCTTGAGCCATGGCTTGGCATTGATCATTCTGCTTAACCCTTTCACTGCCACACAACAGAAGGTTACCCTTTACTACCACACAACCGACGGTCGAGGGTTAACCGGCTGTTGTGTGGCAGTGAAAGGGTTAACCTTCTGTGTATTGTCGCAGTGAAAGGGTTAACCGTTTGGTAGTGCGGCAGTGAAAGGGTTAAAACTGTAACTAAAACAAAAACAACATTAAAGGAACATGCCAACATTATGGTGCACTTAACTGTCTTCTCGCCAAACAAGAAGATAAGATACCAATTTCCATTCTGTGCGTTCAGTAAAAAGCTACCTGGCTGCAAACTAGCCTAGCTTAGCACAAATTAATGGAAGCAGATATGGACCACTAGCAGCTAGGCTAGCTGCTCTGTAGCCATCCGACTTTGAGCAAAAAGTGATTATAAATGGAAACCTCTTTCTGTCGATGGAAGCCAATCTGGCCGACGTCCATCTCCCCCGTCTTCTTCAGGTTGGCCCACGCTGTGTACACCACGTTGAGGTGGTTCATCTTACAGCCTGAAAACACAGCACAGAAGAAGATACTGTTTTCTGCATGTCACACACAATTTAGAGCACACTGCCACCATCTTGATAACAGCAACTAAAAAGACCTGACCCGCTTCTACACTGGTTTCTGCCAGAGTCCTTAGTTACCATGGCAAGGCAACCACCAGAGAGAGAGAGAGGTCTGTCGTCAACAAACTGAGCTGTTAACACATTGTCCGCCATGCATTGTACCCATCCTTGGGCCCAGTCTGCCAGTGCTGTAACTAGGGATGCCCCGATCGATCGACCACCGATCGTTATCGGCCGATAATCAGTATAAATATGTGATCTGTGAATTCCGATAATGAGTCATATTCGCCGATCGCGGAAACCGATCAAGCGGAGATCTCACTCGCTGTCTGTCTCAGACACACAGGACCTGCAAACTGCCGCTGCTCCCTTGCCCAGCCCGCACCTGTGTACAGTTTGTAAACACAGAGGACTGAGAGGCGGCTCCTCTGCTCGAGTCTATAGTGCATTCGACCTGAGCTAACGTTAGCTACCTAGCTATCGTTACTGTTAAACAAAATTACCCAGTCAACTATTCACTTTTAGTAGGCATTGTCTAACGGTATTTAGCCGGCTAGCTACTGATAGCTCCTGATATCAACAAATGCTCCAGCAAGTCTATTGGTCCATGTTGATACCTCCGTTAGCTTGCGTTAGCTGATGTTAGTTCACTGTTCAAAACGAAATGTCCCATTGAACTAAAAAGTTCTGTCTTAACGTCATCTAGCCGGCTAGCAGTAGCTACAGATAGCTCTTGATATCAATGTCTTATAACATTGATTCAATGCGTATTCGAGCTGAGGGCTTGCTGAATGTGATATGACCAAAGCACAGTAACGTTACCAATAGGGTCCAGCTGCAGCACAGGAGAATCCTTTTTGGAGCTGGAGGCTACTAGAGTACACACAGACAGTGGAGCTGTTTGCAGATAGCGAGCATTTTGACTTGTTGCGTGGTGGCGATGTCTCGCAGATAATACAAGTACAAGTCTAATTATATAATATATATATTTTATAAAAAATAAATAAAAAAATGTATATAAAATCATTTTTAATTTCTTTTTAATCAAAAACGATCGGTATCGGCCGATATGGCTCACGACGATCGGTGATCGGTATCGGTGGCAAAAAACGTGATCGGGGCATCCCTAGCTGTAACCCTATGGAGATGTTTACCTTCTTTGCAGGGCTATAACTTTTTAAATATTATAGCTATATCGACATTACTATGGCCCATTCAACATCGGGTATCTATCGTTCCGGATGTGGGAATGTTATATTTTTTCATTCATACATTGTCGTGTTAATACCGTCGTGAATATAAGTGTTCTTAAGGTTTTCTGCAGTAATTCCTAAAACGCGAGTTATAGGCCCTGACGCATATGATAGATTATCAATTGGCGTTTCTTTCCTATACACGCTATATTAAAAATTTTAAATGTATATGATCGGTATACATTATGCTTCATCATGCGTGAAGGAAAGGGGGGGGTCGTTTATAATTCCTTGGTCAGTAGCGTCTTTTTTTACTATGGGTTGATACGTTGATCAGATGGATTGCCGTGAAATAAATAAACAATCGGGCTGAAAATAACGTTAGATTCCTCTTACCGTTCGCCGATGAGACTGGAGGAGAAATATTCCAATTATTTGACGTCGATCTGCTAGATCCATTTCGTGTTTGTATGACGCAATAAACGCCGAAATCATATTGATTATTGCGTTTCGAAAGCGATCCCAATCCACTCGATTGTGTCTCTTGATCCACGTTACAAGATATTACTACCGGAGGATTCTCCCAGATGCACAGAGCGCCACTTCGGGTTTGGTGTGGAGTGTAACTCGCCCGAAATCCACCAGGCGGCGGTATTGAGGCGTTGCAATATCAGAACAGGGTCCAGCTGCGTCCCGGAGGGAGGCTGGATGAATTATGAATGCCACGGCGAAAAAATTAAATATTGATCCCAAAAACGAGTTACCGGTAACTCGTTTCTGGCGCACAACGCATGGCGGGCAATAACGAGTATACTTGTTTTTGGCGCACAATGTGTTAAGAATCACATGCCCACCAGCGTTGGCATCATCAGTCTGCACCACAGACTATAGCTCTGTCATTAGAAAATTAGAATAGGCAAACGCAGCCCTAATCTTTCAGGGCTTTAGATAAAATGTAACTTTCAGTTTACAAAAATACAAGCTGATGCATTATATAATTCTGTCTATATCTGGACAGAATTAAGTGTACTGGAGAAACTGTAAGTTTAAGTTTATTTGGATCCCCATTAGCTACAGCAGTGCTGGGGCTATTCTTCCTGGGGTCCATAACACATAAAATACAGTTACAGACTTATACACTCACAACATTTACATGTCATACAGACAATTAAAACAACAATAAAAACCCCTATACACTCATAACATTTACATGTCATACAGACAATTAAAACAACAATAAAAACCCTTATACACTCACAACATTTACATATCATACAGACAATTAAAACAACAATAAAAACCCTAATCAAATTCATAATACAATATAAAAATATATACGCCTTATGAATTCATAATACAATACAATAATACCTACTCATAATTAATTCATAATACAATACAGCATAATATACTATTTAGCTTTTACATACATTATCTATGTTCATATCAGCCAATTATACAATATTTTAATAATATATCCCTATCAGACACATGCCTTTTCATCCATATATACCTATCTCTTTATCAGACACATACATTTTCATTACGTACACACTATCTATTAGGGAATGTCAATTTCTTTGGTTGAAAATGTTGTTTTACCACGATTTTGAAACGACATTTACTATTCTCCTGCTTAACATGTCTGGGAAGAGAGTTCCATTCCTGCATACCACGAACATGACAGTTCGCTTCATTGCATTCAACCTCACTTTTGGAAGTGTAAAACCTTGTGCAGAAGCATGTCTGGTGGAATGGTTGTGTCTGTCAAGACTTATTGATAAATTGTTATATAAAATTGAGGGGATCTTTGTAACAAGAATATTCCTAGTGAATACAAGGAGTGAGCAGAGTAATTTATGTTTGACAAGTAACCAAGTTAAACAACTGTGCATCGCTGCAACATTAGTTCTGTACTCACAGCGAAGCGCTATACGTGCTGCTTTGTTTTGTACCATTTGTAATTTCACTAATTGTAATTGTAAGATCACTATTAACTCTTTCAGTGCCACGCCTGGTTTTCCGTTTTACCGCTTGAATGCCACCATCGGCGCCAATGTTAACGTTAATATCGCCTAATCTATGTTTAAAATTATGGCTATGTGTCTAATCTGCCCATCGCATTATCATGCCACCAAAGAGGTGGTTCATCTTACAGCCTGAAAACACAGCACAGAAGAAGATACTGTTTTCTGCATGTCACACACAATTTAGAGCACACTGCCACCATCTTGATAACAGCAACTAAAAAGACCTGACCCGCTTCTACACTGGTTTCTGCCAGAGTCCTTAGTTACCATGGCAAGGCAACCACCAGAGAGAGAGAGAGGTCTGTCGTCAACAAACTGAGCTGTTAACACATTGTCTGCCATGCATTGTACCCATCCTTGGGCCCAGTCTGCCAGTGCTGTAACTAGGGATGCCCCGATCGATCGACCACCGATCGTTATCGGCCGATAATCAGTATAAATATGTGATCTGTGAATTCCGATAATGAGTCATATTCGCCGATCGCGGAAACCGATCAAGCGGAGATCTCACTCGCTGTCTGTCTCAGACACACAGGACCTGCAAACTGCCGCTGCTCCCTTGCCCAGCCCGCACCTGTGTACAGTTTGTAAACACAGAGGACTGAGAGGCGGCTCCTCTGCTCGAGTCTATAGTGCATTCGACCTGAGCTAACGTTAGCTACCTAGCTATCGTTACTGTTAAACAAAATTACCCAGTCAACTATTCACTTTTAGTAGGCATTGTCTAACGGTATTTAGCCGGCTAGCTACTGATAGCTCCTGATATCAACAAATGCTCCAGCAAGTCTATTGGTCCATGTTGATACCTCCGTTAGCTTGCGTTAGCTGATGTTAGTTCACTGTTCAAAACGAAATGTCCCATTGAACTAAAAAGTTCTGTCTTAACGTCATCTAGCCGGCTAGCAGTAGCTACAGATAGCTCTTGATATCAATGTCTTATAACATTGATTCAATGCGTATTCGAGCTGAGGGCTTGCTGAATGTGATATGACCAAAGCACAGTAACGTTACCAATAGGGTCCAGCTGCAGCACAGGAGAATCCTTTTTGGAGCTGGAGGCTACTAGAGTACACACAGACAGTGGAGCTGTTTGCAGATAGCGAGCATTTTGACTTGTTGCGTGGTGGCGATGTCTCGCAGATAATACAAGTACAAGTCTAATTATATAATATATATATTTTATAAAAAATAAATAAAAAAATGTATATAAAATCATTTTTAATTTCTTTTTAATCAAAAACGATCGGTATCGGCCGATATGGCTCACGACGATCGGTGATCGGTATCGGTGGCAAAAAACGTGATCGGGGCATCCCTAGCTGTAACCCTATGGAGATGTTTACCTTCTTTGCAGGGCTATAACTTTTTAAATATTATAGCTATATCGACATTACTATGGCCCATTCAACATCGGGTATCTATCGTTCCGGATGTGGGAATGTTATATTTTTTCATTCATACATTGTCGTGTTAATACCGTCGTGAATATAAGTGTTCTTAAGGTTTTCTGCAGTAATTCCTAAAACGCGAGTTATAGGCCCTGACGCATATGATAGATTATCAATTGGCGTTTCTTTCCTATACACGCTATATTAAAAATTTTAAATGTATATGATCGGTATACATTATGCTTCATCATGCGTGAAGGAAAGGGGGGGGTCGTTTATAATTCCTTGGTCAGTAGCGTCTTTTTTTACTATGGGTTGATACGTTGATCAGATGGATTGCCGTGAAATAAATAAACAATCGGGCTGAAAATAACGTTAGATTCCTCTTACCGTTCGCCGATGAGACTGGAGGAGAAATATTCCAATTATTTGACGTCGATCTGCTAGATCCATTTCGTGTTTGTATGACGCAATAAACGCCGAAATCATATTGATTATTGCGTTTCGAAAGCGATCCCAATCCACTCGATTGTGTCTCTTGATCCACGTTACAAGATATTACTACCGGAGGATTCTCCCAGATGCACAGAGCGCCACTTCGGGTTTGGTGTGGAGTGTAACTCGCCCGAAATCCACCAGGCGGCGGTATTGAGGCGTTGCAATATCAGAACAGGGTCCAGCTGCGTCCCGGAGGGAGGCTGGATGAATTATGAATGCCACGGCGAAAAAATTAAATATTGATCCCAAAAACGAGTTACCGGTAACTCGTTTCTGGCGCACAACGCATGGCGGGCAATAACGAGTATACTTGTTTTTGGCGCACAATGTGTTAAGAATCACATGCCCACCAGCGTTGGCATCATCAGTCTGCACCACAGACTATAGCTCTGTCATTAGAAAATTAGAATAGGCAAACGCAGCCCTAATCTTTCAGGGCTTTAGATAAAATGTAACTTTCAGTTTACAAAAATACAAGCTGATGCATTATATAATTCTGTCTATATCTGGACAGAATTAAGTGTACTGGAGAAACTGTAAGTTTAAGTTTATTTGGATCCCCATTAGCTACAGCAGTGCTGGGGCTATTCTTCCTGGGGTCCATAACACATAAAATACAGTTACAGACTTATACACTCACAACATTTACATGTCATACAGACAATTAAAACAACAATAAAAACCCCTATACACTCATAACATTTACATGTCATACAGACAATTAAAACAACAATAAAAACCCTTATACACTCACAACATTTACATATCATACAGACAATTAAAACAACAATAAAAACCCTAATCAAATTCATAATACAATATAAAAATATATACGCCTTATGAATTCATAATACAATACAATAATACCTACTCATAATTAATTCATAATACAATACAGCATAATATACTATTTAGCTTTTACATACATTATCTATGTTCATATCAGCCAATTATACAATATTTTAATAATATATCCCTATCAGACACATGCCTTTTCATCCATATATACCTATCTCTTTATCAGACACATACATTTTCATTACGTACACACTATCTATTAGGGAATGTCAATTTCTTTGGTTGAAAATGTTGTTTTACCACGATTTTGAAACGACATTTACTATTCTCCTGCTTAACATGTCTGGGAAGAGAGTTCCATTCCTGCATACCACGGAACATGACAGTTCGCTTCATTGCATTCAACCTCACTTTTGGAAGTGTAAAACCTTGTGCAGAAGCATGTCTGGTGGAATGGTTGTGTCTGTCAAGACTTATTGATAAATTGTTATATAAAATTGAGGGGATCTTTGTAACAAGAATATTCCTAGTGAATACAAGGAGTGAGCAGAGTAATTTATGTTTGACAAGTAACCAAGTTAAACAACTGTGCATCGCTGCAACATTAGTTCTGTACTCACAGCGAAGCGCTATACGTGCTGCTTTGTTTTGTACCATTTGTAATTTCACTAATTGTAATTGTAAGATCACTATTAACTCTTTCAGTGCCACGCCTGGTTTTCCGTTTTACCGCTTGAATGCCACCATCGGCGCCAATGTTAACGTTAATATCGCCTAATCTATGTTTAAAATTATGGCTATGTGTCTAATCTGCCCATCGCATTATCAAAGACTATTTTCCAGTCAGTGCTGTGAAGACAGATTGTTTTTTTATCGCGTCGTTTCCGTTTCAGAGCAGTTAGAAAAGCCCCCGTTTTGATATAAAAAACAGCTCATTCTGGAGCATTCTATGAAAATCGTCTTTTAGTGGAATATTCCACAACAAGGCACTTATCGGCCGATACCGATACCCGACCGATACATCGGTGCACCCCTACTTTGAATGTATACAATTTCCACTGACGGCACATAAGTAACAATACGATGCATTGTCTATGGAAATGGACAGTAGATTTGTATATGTGCTCTTCGGTAGATGGTTATGTCTTCTTCAGTAGATAGTTATATGTGCTCTTCAGTAGATAGTTATATGTGTTCTTATAGTTATAATCACCTTGGCCATGACGCCCATGTGACCGCAGCAGCGCGAGAGAGTAGCAGTGCGGAAATAGGCTGCATCCTCCACGTCAAGAAAGACAGACAGGCATTCTCTGTGACAAACCCTAACCTTAACCAACTCAGAAATAATGCCTAACCTTAACCCTCCCTAACCTTAACTTAACCCTAACCTTAACCAACTCCGAAATAATGCCTAACCTTAACTTAACCCTAACCTTAACCAACTACAAAAGAATGCCTAACCTTAACCCTCCCTAACCTTAACTTAACCCTAACCTTAACCAACTCAGAAATAATGCCTAACCTTAACTTAACCCTAACCTTAACCAACTCCTAAAGAATGCCTAAACTTAACCAGCGGAAGAATGCACGTTTATAGCGAGAGATGATAAACGTAAAAAAGAAAAAAGAAAAAAATTGAAGTGATTCGAACTTGTGACAAACCGCACCGCAGGCTCCACAGCACGGCGGCATACCAGTTGAGCTAAGCGTTGAATGAAAAACATCTGGGATTACGGCTACATAATGCCGCAAGCTCTGCCGCTCCGCTCCGCGGCAGCACTCTTCCGCTGGGAATAAAGAATAGGCGTACAGGACACTGTCAGGAGACATTTACCTTCTAGTGGAAACCCTGTACAGGACACTGTCAGGAGACATTTACCTTCTAGTGGAAACCCTGTACAGGACACTGTCAGGAGACATTTACCTTCTAGTGGAAACCCTGTACAGGACACTGTCAGGAGACATTTACCTTCTAGTGGAAACCCTGTACAGGACACTGTCAGGAGACATTTACCTTCTAGTGGAAACCCTGTACAGGACACTGTCAGGAGACATTTACCTTCTAGTGGAAACCCTGTACAGGACACTGTCAGGAGACATTTACCTTGGATGCTGTTGTTCTTTACCAGCTGTACACAGTCTATCAGCACCTCCTTGGGAATTTCTTCTACCGTCAGACCCTGAGACACACACAGACAGATAAGACAGCAGGGCATACACACAAACAGACAGACAAGCAGGCATGCAGACAAGTAGACAGACAAACAAGCAGGCAGACAGACAGGCAGGCACGCAGACAGACACAGATCATGGGTCAGAGGGGGGTCATAAATAGGGCTGCAACCCATTCCTCATTGTTGCAGCTGGAGTGGACGTCAAAAACGTATCAAATGCAAGTGAAACGCACTGTCCAGGCCTGTCTTTAGGCAGAATCACCAAACAGTGGTTTAAGAGAAGTTATTCATATTTCCAACGTGATTCATTTATTCATTGCACACTAGTTAGATGACATGTTGCGTGTGTTATGACTGAACTAGGGATGCACCGATATGAAAATTGGCCACCGATACCGATTGTTCAAGTAACACAATCGGCCGATACCGATATTTGTGTATTATTTGTATAGTATTTGTAATTTTTTTTAATATTCTTTTTTGTAATTTTTTTTTTTTAATGAAACTACTGTATATTTATTTGTATGTGTATGTTTGTATTTTGTAGGCCTCTTTACTTACTTAAAAAAAGGAAACATCAAGAAATATGTTTATGGTATTAATTCCACCATGCCATGTAGCACAGTGCACTATCTCTCCCAGTATCATCTGGCGGCCTGCAGATGGATACTGTTCTCTCAACCAGAGCTCTCAGCCAATGCAATAGAACCATTTTGATTGCCAGTCGATTCTGCCAATTACGCCACACCGCTAGCACCCACCTCCTGCTGTTCTTACCACCAATCGGCAAGCGTTTATTCATTTTCTACTTTCGGGCATGCCGCCATTGTTCTGTTTGCGAGAGCACAACAAACTTAAAGTAGCTACGTTAGCTGCCCGGCCCGCCAACCAGCGCTCCACAGCATGACCAAATGAGACATAATGATTGTACTGCAACAAATGTTATAATAAAACAAAGCCTTTCTATACATTTGTCTGGTTGAAAACTTTATTAATAGATTGCAGAATGGGTAGTTGGGTACGGAATGAGCAACGGAATGGAACTGAGCTATGAACGGACTAATGCCTTGCTTACTGCTATCTTCGGGTAAATAAATAATATGCTTGTTATTGAACGTGTAACACTAACTATTAGGGCTGACCTTCGAAGCTTTGTTTGGCAATCGAAGCTTCGGGGCCGAGCTTCGATTTTAATTCGAAGCTTAGAATTTTTTTTTTTATATATATATTTTTTTAATATATATATATATATTTTTTTTTTATCTTATGTTGTGGGACTTGTACAGCACTTTCGTAAACTTTGTTGTTTTTAAATGTGCTCTATAAATAAAGTGGGTTGGATTAATTAATTAAGTAGCCCCTTTCGTGACTGTGACGCATCCAACAAGGTTTCACTCGGCTGTGTGATTTAATTCAAGGTGGATCACTGTTGTCGTTTGAACAACTTCAGATTTCATGGGAACTACCAATCCCCCAAATCAAGAACGTTTAAGATGAATGAAGTAAGATTTTGATTATTTGAAATATGGCCTGTGTAGACTAAACTATGCACAGAATTATGTCAGTCTACAAGGTCCGGATTCTACATGGTCCGGCAATGTAGACCTTGTAGACTCCACTACAGACCAATTATCAGTGAATGTTCATGCATTTTTAAGAAGGGCAACTTCCACAAAAAAACAAAGAACTCACCAAAACATCTCAGTAGCACCTTATATAAATGTTATATTTCATATATGGAGATTCATATTTATTTATGTATTGCATGCATTTCTACATTTTATTTCCTATTTTGTTTATTCATCCCAGTATCTTTCTTTCTTATGTGTGGAATTCTACAAGGCGCGCGCACACACACACACACACACACACCTACACACACACACATTTAGTCATTTAGCTGACGCTTTTATCCAAAGCGACTTACAAGTTCTGTACGAAAAGACAGCAAGAAGGGTACAACTCTATCAGCTGAGTAACAATGTTCATCAAAGTGTTGCGTGTTACAGTGTACTGTAGGTTAGTTTATTAGGACAAGTGCATGACAGTAAGGTTAGTCACGGTTAGTTTTTTTTTTGTTTTTTTTTATCATTTCAGATAATGGTTGAAGAAGTGAGTCTTTAGTCGACGGCGAAAGATTGGACGGGATTCGGCTGTACACACACACACACACACACACACACACACGCGCACACACACGCACACACGCACACACACACACACACTTACATTTAGTCATTTAGCTGACGCTTTTATCCAAAGCGACTTACAAGTTCTGTACGACAAGACAGCAAGAAGGGTACAACTCTATCAGCTGAGTAACAATGTTCATCAAAGTGTTGCGTGTTACAGTGTACTGTAGGTTAGTTTATTAGGACAAGTGCATGACAGTAAGGTTAGTCACGGTTAGATTTTTTTTTTTTTATCATTTCAGATAATGGTTGAAGAAGTGAGTCTTTAGTCGACGGCGAAAGATTGGACGGGATTCGGCTGTCCTAACTGGGATGGGTAGTTCACACACACACACAAATCGAAGTAAAAAAAATTTTTTGAAAAAAAAATCTTTTTGATTTTCGATTTCGATTTTTTTTTTAATGTTCGAAGCTTGTGCCATCGAACGAAGCTTCGAAGCTTCGAAGTATTTAAGACAGCCCTACTAACTATATAACGTTAATGCCACAAAACGAATGTTTGTGTCATTTTAACAGCAGATACTTTCTTAAATGCCATCTTCCCGAGAGAGGGTGTTGACGGGGAGTTGTGTTATTAATAGCATTGAACAGCTAACCGAAAGCTAGCGTTAACTATTGTTAAAGGTTTAGCCATAACGTTGCCTTGGCTAAAGTTGGGGCTATTCATAATCCAGCAATAATGGCTGCAGACCTGCAAGCAAAGTACAGCAAGTTGGCAAAGGAGTATTCCAACGTAAATCACATTTTCACCAGTAACGTTAGTCTTGCATCTCCCGGTAGCTAATGCTAGCTAACCTAGCTCATGTTAGCGTCGTCACTGAGCGACCACCTCGCGTACACAATTAATGACATGTTGCGGACAGCCATATCGGTGACAATGTTTAGCTTTTAGTGCCAAATGATAAGAGTCTGAAGCGGAGTCTCAAAAGAGAATGTTGAATATTTAGTAGTAACTTTGATGCAGTAGCTTGTGTGTGTGGGGGACTGGGGCGGGGCCGGCGTTGTGCAGGATGCGACTGAACTTATCGGCTACTGCCATCGGCACATTCGAGCTTATCGGCCGATAGGCCGATTGCAGTCAACAAGGCACTTATCGGCCGATACCGATACCCGACCGATACATCGGTGCACCCCTACTTTGAACGTATACAATTTCCACTGACGGCACATAAGTAACAATACGATGCATTGTCTATGGAAATGGACAGTAGATTTGTATATGTGCTCTTCGGTAGATGGTTATGTCTTCTTCAGTAGATAGTTATATGTGCTCTTCAGTAGATAGTTATATGTGTTCTTATAGTTATAATCACCTTGGGCATTCTCAGGTAGACGTGAGCAGAAGACAGTTTGTCGACATGGAACCTGCAGAGAGAAACAACACAGAATTGAGCACAGTCACAAATAGTCATTCATACTTTAATTTCAAGTCTCAGTGGGATCATTGGTCACGATTTCATCTCTACGGCATACATCTCCAAAACTGGGCACATCACACCTAAACTATCTGGATGGATGGATAGATAGCACTCAGAGTAAAGGGGGAAAAATATATATTTTATATATTTGTATTTTATTTTTTTGGGGGGGGGGGGGGTAACTGCTCATTTAATTACTACTCAGTAAAATAATGGGGGGGAAATGTATATATATATATTGTATATATATTAGGGCTGTCAAAATTAATGCTTTAACTTGAGATTAATTAAAATTATTTAAAGCATTAAAATAAATGTATCTAGATTAATCTATGGAGTGAAAAATCTTCAATTTTAGCGCCGCGGATATAAGAAAGAGGTCTAGCTGAGTCAATGTTGATGGTTTTGTTGAACATTTGTATTTCACAGGAGAAACTGTATTCAAAGAAAGCTATTAAAATAGTCTTTGAATCTAAATATAATTTCTTTGTGTTGATTTTACATTAATTCCATGATTTTACTCAAGTAAATATCTGTTACAAGCTTCGGTCTTAAGTAGAAAAATACTATTTTTAATCTAGATTCATTACAGAAAATTGTGAGATTAATTAGTTAATTCTTTTTAATGTATTGACAGCACTAATATATATATACAATATACGGTATCTGCATGAATATTGAAGACTAGTAAAAGGAGAGGTGCTCACCAGATGTCCTCAGGCCATCCGTACTTTATTAGATCTTCATCTGTTAGTAAGAACAGCAACAAGATGAATGACTACTAGCATTTCTGCATTCTGTCAAGCCGAATTACATCAGATTTGATTCATTTGTTGAAACAGATGAAACACACAATCTCTGTGTGACAGAAAGAGAGAGAAGGGGGAGAAAGAAAGAGAGAGAAGGGGGAGAGAAAGAGGGAGAAAGAGGGGAGGGACGGAGAAAGAGGGGAGGGAGAGAGAAAGAGAGGGGGAGGGAGAGAGAGAAAGAGAGAAGGGAGAGAGAGTATGTAGTACTAGGGGTGTCACTTTTCCCCAAATTCAGGTTTGAATGAATCCAAAATAAAAGAGACTTCAAAGACTTGTTCAAAGTAAGGTTATGTAATCAGAATCCTCTACTATAACCCCAGCCTTGGCAGAGAGGAGAGACGGAGAGAAGCACAACAGTTTTTGCCGTCCCTGGCTGATCTGAATCATCCAGCACACTGGAAGTGAGTCACAAGTAGCAGCAGTTTGTTTGGAATGAATAGAAGACTTAAAGGTGCTATAGATAACATACATACATCCACTAGATGTCGCACTGGAGCACAAGCATGTCATATATCCAATCGGATGCGTTCCACATGGGGAAATGGGAAGTAGTAGCTTACATGTAAACTACATTCATTTTGGACCTGCCAATGTTTTTTTTTATGATAAATTCATTGATCAATATTTTCCGGGGGTGAAAAGCAATATTTTTATTCCGCACCTTTCTAAAAAGCTCTGTGGATGCATAGTTTGAATTTCAAAGAAAAAGTGACAGCCTTAGTGTGTGTATGTGTGAGTGAACGAGAGAGTGATCTACTTACTCTCATACTTGTCTTTCCCCATATAGATGGTGTAGGGAGGGTCCACCACTAGGAGAGGAAAACAACAGGATTTGTTTGAGATTACTTGGTGACTCGTCTCGAAAATAGACCAGAGTAGCTGATTTCAGTCAGGTGAGTGAGCCTCGAGCCTGACATACAGATACAGTACTGCTACTGCTAGTGCTACATCTATACATGTACAGCTCAGAGTTGACTACACCAGCAACAACATTCAGCTCAGTTGACTACAGCAGCAACAAGAGACAACTCAGTTGACTATACACTAGCAACGACAATACTGTATGTATTGATATTGCACTTTACAGTTACATTTGCACTCTGGTTGGATGCCATTGCCAACCTATTTTAGTAGTACATACTTGTGCTGTATGATGACAATACATTTTAATCGTATCTAATGTACATTGATACAGGTATAAAAACACTATGGTAGTAAGTCATACTGACCAGTGGTACAAGTACAATTAATAAGAGTAGGTAAGGGTGGTATATACAGATATATATATAGTAAAATGATTATATGCCGATATAATCAGAGACATGTGGATAAATATATATACTGTAAATGTAAATACATGTATAAATACGGTGTCATGTTAACAATGCTACGGCTGAGACCAAGGCATGATCAGTTTCGCTAGTTATCAACTGTCAACCTAACGCGAGTAAAGTGAGACATTTGCTATATTTCTCTTCGCGTTGAATCGTACTATATTATTCTCTACAGTACTGCTACTATATATTGAACGTACTAGTATAAAGGTAGGTATTCCTATGGCTAAGGCCAGCTGTTAACTGTCTTTCTCTGACGTTAGCATGCTAGCCCTTAGCTAGCTCTTAGCTAGTTACTATGTGGGCTCTTCAGTTTTTACTCACCGGCACTCGTGAAATAAAACACCATCTCGACTTTAACGAAAGACAACTTTTGAACCGCTGACCGTTAATGTTTATCTCGAAAATAAGCTGTTAATAACTATTAATAAGTTAACAACAACACAGCTCACAACGTTGTAAGAATTCACATGCTAATGCAGCTGCTGTCTCTCTCTCTCTGGTAACTTTTTTTCGAATGCACAAGTTGACCCCGGAAGTAGTCATCATATCGCCGACGTTGTTTCCGGTTCAGTTCAGTTAAAAAATATAATTATATATAATGCACAGTTAAAAAAATAAAATAAAGAATAATTTATCAGGGGGAGGCATGATTTGACTATAAAAGTGATGGCAAAATAATAATAATAATAATAATAATAATAATAATAATAATAATAATAATAATAATAATAATAATAATAATAATAATAATAATAATAATAATAATAATAATAATAATAATAATAATAAATATTGTGTGTGTGTGTGTGCGTGTGTGCGTGTGTGCGTGTGTGTGTGTGTGTGTGTGTGTGTGTGTGTGTGTGTGTGCGTGCGTTTCCCGCTGGTTGTATACTGTAGGCCTGAGTGAGGTTCCACCTGTGATTTCCCCCCATTGTAGCACTGAAAATCAAAACTGTAAGTATTACAACCAAACCGTATTGTGTAAGTTCATAATCTTTATATCTGATTATTGAATAATTTTACTGTTACAAGCAATCCTTGTAACTATCTATTTTCTCAAAGTCAAATCTAACGAGTGTATACTTAGTTTATTAGGGATAGGGATAGTGTGTGTGTATGTGTGTGTGTGTGTGTGTGTGTGTGTGTGTGTGTGTGTGTGTGTGTGTGTGTGTGTGTGTGTGTGTGTGTGTGTGTGTGTGTGTGTAGGTGTGTGTGTGTGTGTGTGTGTGTGTCTTATAACTATGAAATACATTTATGTTTAGTGTCTTGTTGTGATGTTTTTAACTTATTCATAAATACGATAAAAACTAACTGTAACTGTAAACTACTTCCTGCAGTGTAATGATGGAGAATGCCACTTTCAAGCCCCTGGGGGGTTTTAGGCAATTCTCCCCCACATTCCTCTGCATTATATAATGTATCTTTTAATGTTTTGTATGTGTAAAAGTAAACAAACCAATAAAGGTAAATGTTTTAACTTAATCTTTGAGAAAATGTGTTTTATAGTGTTTGCTAATGGTCTTCAAATGCACTAATCCTTTTCATGGAAAGATGTAGTTTTGCATTAGGTACACAGTCTTTTTTATTTTTTATTTGATCAAATGTAAAAACACTGATTTCATTTTATGCTCAACTCTGCTCCTGTCAAATGTCAGACCAATTGAATAAGTGGATCCATATACTGTAAACCCTTGAGAAATGCCTATTGTAACTGAGGGGTACAATTCCCTGACTGTATTGATAAGTATGGTATTATTAAACCACTACCTCTTGTACTTTAACTTCTGGCCATCCAGTACATGATATAGATATGATGAACACTTTCCCACCTGATGAAACGAAGTCCACACAAATGTATAAATCGAATATTTTATATAGCAAAGGGTATATACAACGTTCACTTAATGACATTTATGATTTGAAATGCACTTGTATGGCAAATGAGTATTCGTAGGTAAATCAACACTGAATGTCCAATCTCTGGTTACGCAGGGAGCAAATATACAACCTGGTTCTTTAGGGAACTATAGCGATGGTACTTAAATGATTATAGCTGGATACACTAAGGGGGGGGGGGGGGTCCCGCTGGTTGTAAGACAGTAGGGGGGGGTTAGAAGAGCCGCTGGCGGTATCCCATCTGGCCGACGATTTCTTGGGAGAATTCAGAGTCCTGAACACGATGCCCACAGAACCTCGGTCCACAGACGAATACAGCTGGACCCTCTGGTGGACGGTAGCTGCCGGTCCACAGATGAAGAGACGTGAGGCGACCTCACTCGGGGTAGAGCGCCGTCTCACCTGGACTCCTCTCCGGGGGGTAGTTCCAACACTCAGCAGTGTTGGCCGTTATCCATGGAACAATCAAAGCACCCAAAGCATGTAGATAATCCAAGCCGTGGAAGGCTCGCCGTCGTCCGGGTAAAGTAATCCAATGTACAGGTCCACTCGTCCTGGCCCGGAGCTCCTCGGATGCAAGCACCACACGTGGTCTGCCCAGCCTGGTTAAGACTCCAGATAACGTCAGGAACGATGGGGGTGCTGCTCACTTTATAACTCTAACCGAACGATGCACCATACATAATAGACTATTATTAGCTTAATAGAAATACGTCCAACTCGACGGTATAGTGCCAAACTATGACAATTCAACTATTAATCCACACGATATCTCAATGCCTATTCTGAGGCCAAGTAGGCCTTACTGCACCACACGTGCGTCGTGGGTGAGGCTTTGCGTCTGTTACTAGGTTGGAGGGTAAAGAACTAATGGACTAAAAGAAAGTTCTACTTTACTTGCGCCATATATATATGCGCTGTGAACAAATAGTACCATTCGTATTTTGCCAGACGTATTCCTACGCGGAACCGGGCTTGCCACGACATGTTGGTCGGCACGATTGAACTTGAACCAAGGGGCATGGCTGCTGGCGCCAGGTTCTCGTCCAATGGTAGAATGAAACTATTATGGGCTGTTTAGTAGACTAAAGGGATATTCAGTGCATATTGTACAAGGAATATACAGGGGATATCAAACGATATACAAATACTATTAAATATATATCCATAAATAAATATATATATTCGGTTTAATCTGATCCTTCACAACAGCCGCCCCCTAATTAGTCCCACCTAATTAGCTAAGCAGAGACAGATTAACCGCACTGTCTACCACTCAAGGTCCGCTGTAAGGGTCAGTCAACTCACAAAGTCATGGGGTCATGGTCATCATCGATAGTGTCTGGGAGTCGGGGCAGTTCTATTAGCCTCGCCACGGGTCGTGTGTAAGTTCGCCCTTGGACGAGCACTTCAGCTGCTCGGACCTTGCCATCGGCACCGGTGATCACTTTGCTTACGCGGCCAGCCGGCCACATAGAGATGATTGTGGACTTCAGGAGGTCGGGGGTCAAGGACTACAGCCCCCTCAGCATCGACGGGGCACCAGTTGAGAGAGTGAACAGTTTCAAGTACCTCGGAGTCCACATATCCGAGGACTTGTCATGGACCACACACATTGACAGTGTTGTGAAGAAGGCACGACAACGCCTCTACTTCCTCAGGCGCCTAAGGAAGTTCCAAGTCAGCCAGAAGATCCTTAGGAACTTCTACTCATGTACAATAGAGAGCATCCTGACCGGCAACATCACCTCCTGGTTTGGGAATAGCACTGCACAAGACCGTAGCAGACTACAAAGAGTGACACGTTCAGCCGAACGCACAATTAGAGGGGGGCTTCCCACCCTCCAGAACATTTACAACAAGCGGTGCAAGGGGAAGGCTAAGAGAATTATTAAGGACTCGAGCCACCCGAACAACTGCCTCTTTGAACTGCTGCCGTCAGGCAAGCGATACCGGAGTCTTATGGCGAGCACAGAAAGACTCAGAAGGAGCTTCTATCCCCAGGCCATCAGGCTGCTAAACGAACAATAATCGCTAAACGAACAATAATCACTATGCAACAACCATCAAATGCACACAGCACACACACCCACACGCACACACACACTCACTCAAACAAACAACACACTGCAGCACCCACTCTCCACACTTAGATCACACAAACACACTTACACTTTATATTTATTGATAAAGGATTTGCACTACAACTCGTACACCTACTGTGAATTGTACCTAAACTGCACCTCGTCCATTTATGCCTTGCACTATATAGTATTGTATATTAGTACACTGCACAGTATTGTATATTGTATGGTAACTACGTCTACGAACATTGTACATATGTCTAAACTGAACACTGTGACCTCTTTTTTTTCTTCTAATTTTTACTATGTTTTTATTTCATACTTATCTTGTCATGCACAGTCTCTGGAGCGCAACAGTAAGAAGCATTTTGTACAAAAGTATTCTGTACTTCTGTATGACAACTATTAAAGAAACTTGAAACTTGAAACATAGCTCTGGGTAGTGACTGGTCGATAATCATGACGACTGTTCCTTCTGTCAAATTGTCTCTCTCTTTTACCCACTTCTGGCGGGTCTGTAGAGACGGTAGGTAGTGGAGTAGGAAGCTGCTCCAAAACTTGTCAGCTAGCACTTGACTGTACCTCCACATTCTTCGGCCGTTCGCTTCTTCAGGCCTGTACATTGTCTGGGGTAGCGCGGGGTCCAGCCGCCCCATTAAGAGTGTGTTGGGGGTGACTGGGTCGACATCTGCTATATCACTGGAGACGTAACCGAGGGGCTTGGAGTTCAATACTCCCTCGATCTCCGTGAGGACTGTCATTAGGACTTCCTCTGCCACAGTCTGGGCCCCAAGCACGGCGTACAGGGCTGTCTTTATAGAACGTACTTCTCTTTCCCAGGTTCCACCGAAGTGGGGTGCGTTCGGGGGATTAAACTGGAAGTCAATCTGGGATGGAGCGAGGTGGGTCTTAAGTTCTGGGCCCATAGCTTGGAAGCTCTCTCTCAGCTCTCTTTCTCCGCCTTTGAAGTTTGTCCCGTGATCAGACAACAATGTAGACGGTTTTCCTTTCCGTGATGTGAATCTTCGGAAGGCCATAAGGAATGAGTCTGTGCTCATGGTCGGAAGGAGTTCGATATGGATCGCTCTGGTGGTCATGCATTTGAATACAATACCCCACCGCTTCTCGGTTCCTCTTCCTCTCTTTATATACAACGGGCCAAAACAGTCCATGCCTGTGGAGTGGAATGGCTTGTCGCCGAGTCGGAGGCGACAGGGGGGTAGGTCAGCCATCCGTGGTATGCTGGGCTGCGCGCGCCACTTTCGGCAGTCTAGACAGGTTCGCTGGAAGCGTCGCACCGCTTCTCTTCCTTGAAGTATCCAATAGCGACGTCTGATCTCCGCGAAGACTCTCTCTGCTCCTGCGTGGTGTACATCCTCGTCGTATTTCTTTATGATCAGCTCTGTGACCTTGTGTCGGCTGTTCAAGACTATCGGGTACTTAATGTCATCCGGTAGATCGGGGGCTCTCCGCAGGCGACCACCCACTCTGATGAGATTATGGGCGTCACTCTCGGGTGCCAGGTGGAGCAGTCTGCTGTCTGATGGGACGGGCTTTTCTCCCTGTAGACAGTCTAGCTCATCGGGGAACGAGTCTCTCTGGGCTCGTTGTAGTAGAAGAAGTTCTGCTTCTTCGTAGTCAGCTGCTGAAATGTCAGTGGTGGACTGACTCTCTGGGTGGTGCCACAGGAATGTCTTTAGTTGCGCACTCTGTAGGGTAATGCAGTCATCTATGTTGGGGTCTGTGGAGGCGACTGTGCTCAGTCCACAGAACATAGGTTTCTTGTTCTCAGCCTCCTCTTTACTTGCTTCCCGTGGGGTGGGCGTAGGCCACTCTTCTTCCGGGAGCTTGAGGAATTCTGGTCCGTCACTGTAGATGTTGCGATGGGTGAGGTCATCCAGGGACATTCCCCGGGTGATGACGTCAGCTGGGTTGTGTTTGGTGTCCACATACCGCCAGCTCGCTGCTTCTGTTAACTCTTGAATCTCGGTGACTCTGACTCCCACGAAGACTTTGTATCTGCATGAATCAGACTTGATCCATGTGAGTACTGTCGTGGAATCTGACCACAAGATTGTTCTGTGCACCGGAATGGTGAGTTCACGTTGGATTAACGTGGCTAGATGCGCTCCTGCTAGGGCTGCGCAGAGCTCTAGACGCGGGATAGATTGTTGCTTTCGTGGGGCTATTCTTGAGCGAGCCAGGATGAAAGCAGTGTGTATCTTTCCTCCCTTCTCTTGGGCACGCAAGTAGGCCACCGATCCATAGGCTACTTCGGAGGCGTCGCTGAAGACGTGTAGATCAATCTTGCATGTCTCTGGCCTCACTGTGGATGGGAAGTAGCTGCGGCGTATATTGACGCCTGGGAGTGAGCGGAGTTCCGTCTCCCACTCTCTCCATGTGGAGGCAAGGTGTGCGGGTATTGGGTCGTCCCAGCCCTGGTCCTTGTCCCATAGTGCTCGTACAATCATCTTTGCCCTGGTGGTGTAAGGTAGAATACATCCCAACGGGTCATATTGTCTGGCGAGTGTTCTGTACACACTCCGTCTGGTGGTCGGTGTCGCCGTCGACCTTCCCTGCTCCGTGGTCAGGGGTTTGTGTCTATAGTGGAGCGAGTCTGTTTTGAAGCGCCAGACTAGTCCTAGTGTCATTTCTTGGGCTTCTCCTGGGATGGTCGCCATCCAGGTCTCGCTGCTGGCAGCCTTGTCCGCGGGGGAGAGGCTGCGCAATACGTGCGGGTCACTGCTGGCCCACTGCCTGAGATCAAAGCCGCCTTTGATCAGGGAGGCGCGTAGCTTGATTAGGAGAGCCTCGGCTTCTTCTTGAGTCGAAACGCTTTGTAAACAGTTGTCCACGTAGAAACTGTTCTTCACACTGTGTCGGACCTCTTCATCTGCTGCTGGGTCCTCTGCGACGTGTTTCTGTAGTGCAAACAATACTGGGGGGTCGCTGCTGGCCCGCTGCCGGAGATCAAAGCCGTCTTTGATCAGGGAGGCGCGGAGCAGCGCACGACGTCGCCAGTCAATTTTCTTCTCGACATGCTGCAGGAGTGTGGTGTCTCCTTCTGTCGCTCTGGAGTGGAGGCAGCTAGTGGCTGCTGTTCGGTTGAGAGATTTAGCGAGGGGGCCTTGTAGTGTCCACCCTAGGCGGGTCTCGACTGCTGCAGGACAGCCTCGGGGTCCTGTATGGACCCGGTCAATCGGGACTATGAGTTCTGCATGGTCGGAGCCTATCAGCAGGGTCGGGGTGGCGCCGTCTATGAGCGGGATAGGTAGTTGACGCAGGTGCACATATTTATCCATCAGCTTGGCGATGGGGTAGGTGTACTGCGATAGTCCTATTTCTTGGCTGGTGAAAGCATTTGTAATCCTATACCGTCGCTCTGGCTGCCCGCTTGCTGCGATAGTGAAGGAGACATTCTCGCCCTTTATCGTCTTTAAATCTCTTCTTATTGTCCGAATCGTCATTTGGTTCTCGCTCCCCCGCAGTCCCAGCTGGGCCGCAGCGGACGCGAGCAGAAGGGTCTTCTCTGACCCGTCATCAAGGACGGCGTAAGTGTCCATGACTTTATCTTGGTAGCTCAATGTCACACGGACTACCTTTAAGAGCACTTGGGCGCCGCTGCTGCTGGCGGGGTCAATGTACATGACACTTGCCTTGGTGCCGCTCGATGGTGCAGGTGTAGGCCGTCTTCTGTTACTGTCGTGTAGTATATCTAGATGGGCTCCGTCACACCGACTGCACCTTTTCTTTAGGCGGCATTCGGCTGCCATGTGACTGCGCGCACATCGGTAACAGCGCCTGTTGGACTTTATCCATTGACTCACTTCTTCTGCATTCATCTTTGTGAACAGGTCACATTGTGACAGCCAGTGTTCTTTCTCACAGTAGGGGCACACCATCTTCCACTTCTCTTTTCTCGAGGGGGTGCTGTGGCTCTTACTGCTCGGTACTGACTCTGATTGGTGCATGACAGTCACCGATCTTCTTCCATCATTTATTCTCCTGGGTCCCTCTCTGGAGCTTGGCGTGCTCCGCCCGAACGTATCCAGTCGTAAGCTGCTGACTTCTTTCGCCAGGAAGTCGGCTAGATCAAGGAGGGATGGTTCGGGGCCGTTAGGATCCCGGTAGTCTCTCTGCCGCCTAAAACGCTCTTGTCTTGCGGGTGGCAGCTTCTCTAGAATCCTCTCGACGTTAGAGTTGGCGTATAGCTCGTGCATGCCCTTTTCCCGTTGCGCTCCCAGCATCCCTACCAGGGACTGCACTTTGATTGACAGGTCGTCTAATGAGCGATTGTCTGTTGCTGGGGGTAGGCGATCAATATGCCTTATCTCTTGGATTACGTAATCCCATATACGTCCATATCTCTGGTCCAGCGCTGCTAGGGCCGCGGTGTATGGGGTCGTAGAGGTGGCATAGGCTAGCGCTATATTGTGCGCTCGCGGTACTTTCAGGTGCTTCAGTAATATTGCATACTTGTGGCGTTCATCAGCGACATCCACCATCATTGTCTAAGCACATCCGGAGCTCCGTGTACTGTGCTCGATTCTCATAGGTGAAGTCTGGAAACGACGGCGTGGCAATGTATGACGCCGTGGATGGCTGATACATCGGCGAGCGTTGGGGGAGAGACCTCCTAGGCGAGTCTCCTCTTGCGCCTCTCTGTGGGCTGGTACCGACAGGGTACCATGGCCCGCTGGTCCAGGTGCTATTCCTCGGGGCTGGTCGTGCGTCGTGCTCACCCGTGAATAGAGTCGGGGGTCTGTAGCGCAGCGCCGCGGGGGTATAGCCTGGGCTGTACTGGACCTCCTGGTCCGGTGGAGTACTGTGCTGTCGTCGGGCTTGGTTCTCCTCCTCTCCCTCTTCTTCTTCTATCAGGTCCTCTAGATCCTGTAGTCGTTTATTTAGCTTCTCCGCAGTTTATGCCGCTCCTTCCTTGTAGCTGGGTCTCGCTTGGACCGGTCTGGGAAGGGGGTCTGCGGGGGGTATAGGCTTGGTCTGTTGGTCAGGTTCAGGGTCGCTTGCTCGGTTAGGAGACGCTGCCCTTGACTGTTGTCTCGACGAGTTCCTTGAACCCCTGGCGGAGGGAGAGGGTGTTGCTTTGAGGATCAGCTGCTCCATTAGCTGCGCTTGTAACTTGTCGCGCTCGACTTCGCGCTTGGTGAGATCCGCTTCTCTTTGGGCACCGGCAGCGGCGCGCTGTGCGTCGGCCCGGTCTCTTGCCATATTCTCTTCCGTCTGAAGGCGTCTCATCTCCAGGCGTATGCGCTCTTCTTCGCTCCGTTGCTGTGCTTGGAGTCGATTGCGTTCGCCCTGAAGTCGATCGCGTTCACCCTGAAGTCGATCGCGTTCGGTAGAGGCTGTCAGGCTGACGAGGAACGCCTGTTGTAGCATCCTCTCCGCTTCGCTGGGGGAAGACGGTTGTAGAGGTGAGCCGCTCCTGGGTGAGCCGCTCGTGGGGGAGTCCTGGAGCTCTATTTCCTCGGCGCTCTCCTCCTCTTCTTCCGTGCAGAGTTCTCTCTCTGTAGGGTTGTCTTCCTCCCGGGGCTGGTCGGGGACTACTTCTTCGGTATTGGCGGGGGGTAAAGGCATGTCAGCTCCCTCCTGGTCCCCACCGTGAGCTTGGTCAGTTACATTAGAACCTACTAGGGCCTCTGTGGTCGGGGAAACCTGGTCGTTAAGGTCAGACATAATTTTACTTTCTACTTTTACCGCGTTTACCGTTTGTCGAAGGTTAGGTAGTTGACTGACAGCGTAATCCTCTAAGTACTGAGGTGGCTGTCGTCTGCGCTGCGGGCGTTCTACGTTAGGAGGACCGTTTCGTGGAGTGTTCATCATAGGCCATTTCAATATTAATAACACTATATTAATATTACACTAGTTACCCTCCGGCTCGAAGGACCAATTGTAACTGAGGGGTACAATTCCCTGACTGTATTGATAAGTATGGTATTATTAAACCACTACCTCTTGTACTTTAACTTCTGGCCATCCAGTACATGATATAGATATGATGAACACTTTCCCACCTGATGAAACGAAGTCCACACAAATGTATAAATCGAATATTTTATATAGCAAAGGGTATATACAACGTTCACTTAATGACATTTATGATTTGAAATGCACTTGTATGGCAAATGAGTATTCGTAGGTAAATCAACACTGAATGTCCAATCTCTGGTTACGCAGGGAGCAAATATACAACCTGGTTCTTTAGGGAACTATAGCGAAGGTACTTAAATGATTATAGCTGGATACACTAAGGGGGGGGGGGGGTCCCGCTGGTTGTAAGACAGTAGGGGGGGGTTAGAAGAGCCGCTGGCGGTATCCCATCTGGCCGACGATTTCTTGGGAGAATTCAGAGTCCTGAACACGATGCCCACAGAACCTCGGTCCACAGACGAATACAGCTGGACCCTCTGGTGGACGGTAGCTGCCGGTCCACAGATGAAGAGACGTGAGGCGACCTCACTCGGGGTAGAGCGCCGTCTCACCTGGACTCCTCTCCGGGGGGTAGTTCCAACACTCAGCAGTGTTGGTCGTTATCCATGGAATAATCAAAGCACCCAAAGCATGTAGATAATCCAAGCCGTGGAAGGCTCGCCGTCGTCCGGGTAAAGTAATCCAATGTACAGGTCCACTCGTCCTGGCCCGGAGCTCCTCGGATGCAAGCACCACACGTGGTCTGCCCAGCCTGGTTAAGACTCCAGATAACGTCAGGAACGATGGGGGTGCTGCTCACTTTATAACTCTAACCGAACGATGCACCATACATAATAGACTATTATTAGCTTAATAGAAATACGTCCAACTCGACGGTATAGTGCCAAACTATGACAATTCAACTATTAATCCACACGATATCTCAATGCCTATTCTGAGGCCAAGTAGGCCTTACTGCACCACACGTGCGTCGTGGGTGAGGCTTTGCGTCTGTTACTAGGTTGGAGGGTAAAGAACTAATGGACTAAAAGAAAGTTCTACTTTACTTGCGCCATATATATATGCGCTGTGAACAAATAGTACCATTCGTATTTCGCCAGACGTATTCCTATGCGGAACCGGGCTTGCCACGACATGTTGGTCGGCACGATTGAACTTGAACCAAGGGGCATGGCTGCTGGCGCCAGGTTCTCGTCCAATGGTAGAATGAAACTATTATGGGCTGTTTAGTAGACTAAAGGGATATTCAGTGCATATTGTACAAGGAATATACAGGGGATAGCAAACAATATACAAATACTATTAAATATATATCCATAAATAAATATATATATTCGGTTTAATCTGATCCTTCACAACACCTATGGTAAAAGAAAACATAGGCAAAAATGAGTCTGGAATTGTTGCATGATGTATTCTTTTTTTTTGACACATATGTTAGATCTCTCTAATGGAGAAATAATTTATTATATATCTCAATCATTTTTGTCCAATGACTACAGTATACTGCTCAGTAAAAGCGATGGATAGAATCTGTACTCCATCAGCCGACACTGAAAGTTCAGTACTTGTTTCAGTGAAAAGGTGGTACCGGAAAATATCTAATTACACAGTTACCTAGGTAACTGAAAAAGAAAGATATTATTCTTGATGTATTGAATAATTTTTAAATTAAATTACACTTGCATCTTTGATGTCTCGCCAGCCAGTGATAATGAACAACACGTTTCTGGAAATTCCCCCGTGGGTTCAAGGATTGTTGGCAACACGCCACTGTGTCACTACCAGAGTCTTCTCTCACATCTGGAGAACATATTCTCCCAGAAAAATAATGACGTTTGTGGTCATCAGCATATTGGTTAAGACAAATGAAAAGTTAGGAAATGTGGCATGCTTAACATGTTTATTCTGTTAACGCTCAGTGGTGTCTCCAGACCCTTTTTAGGCAGGCTCAAGCCCCCCTTTCAATTCCTTTAGCCCTCCTAAAAATATTTTTCAAAAACAAAAAACAAAAAATATATATCTTAGTCCCATTAGCCAACTTTCACAGGCTCTAGCGTGCACATTATTTAGGTAACGGTATCATATGAAACTAGACAACCCAAGGAATCCATATAGGTATCAAGCATGTCATGCTAGCTTGTCCCCTCTTTGTAATAATAATGAATGAATGAATGAAAAGTTTATTTTTGGACATGTTATTCTCCATATTTCTCCAAACAACTCACGGTATCTTGTTCCGTCAAACCAAACAATCATAACAGCAAATTAAAAAAAAACATTAAAAGAAAAACATTAAAAAAAGAAAAAAAGGGAATGTGTTTGGTTAGCAGACATGTCCAAAAAAGGAGTAGAGGGAAGCTTAGCTTATTGATCCCTACCCCCTTACATTTATATTTGTTCTTCCATTCAATTTTACTAGATATAACATAATTTAGTACATTACAATATAGAATATACTTTTACTTATATTAAAAGATTACAAGAAAAAACTTGATTCACTTGACAGCAGTGAATATAGTACAGCACTACATACATAATATAACATAACTTTGTTTATCCTCAATACTCATTTCTGTATTTTTCTAATGTGTATTTTTTTAGCTGCTTTTTAAATTGTGCCACATGTTTACTCAGTTTGATGTATTCGGGTAAATTATTCCACAACTTCACTCCACACACCGATATGCACATGCTTTTCAGCGTGGTGTGGTGTGTACCATTGGTTGTTTAAGATTCCCTCTCCCTCCTCCGCCGGGCATTGTACCCATCCTAAACCATCCTCTGCCAGCTCTATTTGTCTATGGAGATGTTCACCTTCTTTGCAGGGCTATAACCTTTTAAATTGTATTGCTAAATTGACATTACTATGGCCCATTCAACATCAATTATCTATCGTTCAGGATGTAGGAACGTTTTACTTTTTCATTCATACAAAAATACGGTCTAGAGCAGGGGTGGCCAACCCGCGGCTCGCGAGCCGCATGCGGCTCTTTGCCCGTCAATGTGCGGCTCTTCCATCCATAAAAAAAAATTAAAAAAATTTTAAAAAAAATATTTTTTTTTATTTTTTTTTAACCTTTTTTTTTTTTTTTTTACTTTTTTTTTTTTTTATGTCACTCATTCCATAAGGACGTAGAATAAACATTTACAATTTTTTTTAAATGGTCCATTTGCATGTTCTTGGTATCTGAATCTAGGGACATATATGGATCAGTGTCAGAAATAGTGTGTCTGTTACTAGGCTTGAGTAAATTGTAATGAACCAAAGGAGAATATCAATTCTATTTAAAAAAAAGAAATTATCTTTGACTGTAAATAACACCATGCTAAAATTGACCAGACCTGAAAAATCTAAGCAAATGAATAAAGGGAAGATGATTAAACAGAAGGTTTTGTAGATACAGTACTGAATTCTGCCATCTTTTTTATAATGTAAATTTCTCCACCATTTTTCATCATATTGCAACACCGTTTTTTGCAAGACGTTCACAGAAAGGTAGAGAAACTAACTGCGTTCTGTTTTATGGCAATAACGTTCAGGTTTGTGGGAGATCATCCCAAAAAATAAGAGAAATTAAAAAGTAAATCCAGAAGTCGGATGATTGACGGGCTGGTGTGAGCTGGGTAGGGTAGTTTTTCGAAATTTGAAAGCCCTGAGTCTCTTCCTTCAAAAGACTACACTCACTTTTGGCTGTGCCACTTCCTCCTGTCAATATGCGCCGGTTTCCGACTCAATGCCCTGAGATTTCTATAATCTTATATTTCACTAATAACAGTTAAAATAATTGGTAAACAAACATAATGCTGAAAATATACACTTTTACTGTATATCTCGGGCTTAAGAGGTTAACCCTGTGAGGCCCAAATTAAAAAGAAATTAGCAACTTCAGAGGCCAGAGGGTGGGACATATAAACACATTTACTATCAAATAGCATTGTGAGGCTGAACAACAGGACCAATTGACTATACATGTGCTTAAAGGGGAACTATCTTATAAATGGCTTTTTTCAGTGTTTACCATTGTTTCTTAGCTATGTGGACTTATATTAATAGGATATATGTCTCTAATTCTCATATTGGCGAATTCTTCCAATTCTCCTCTCACAATATTCACCCTCACTGAACTGAGTCATCTGAAAATGTGCATATCTGTGATGTCAGAGATTTCTCAGCTGCATAATAATGTGGCAGTTGATGTGGCAGTTGGCACCAGGCCACACAGTGGTTGGAGCCCAGCCTCAAAACGGCTTAAGATCTTGAGGTAGAAAAATGCGGTTTTTAGTACTTGATTAGACATACAAAACAATGAATTTTTTTTGAAAAAAAACCTAGGTGTTCCATAGACTCACAGGAATTGTGTAAAAGTGCCCAAATAGTGAAAGAAATAGTAAAATAGTTCCCCTTTAACATTTTTTAAATAAACATTATTTTTTTAAATGGCTAAAGGTGATTTTGTAATTTTGCAACCGTGGGTCTCACAGGGTACTTTTAACCCTGTGAGGCCCAAATAAAAAAGACATTAGCAACTTCAGAGGCCAGAGGGTGAGACCTATAAACACATGAAGGGTGCCGTGACTGAAAAAAAAGGTTGAGAAACGCTGGTATATGGTGTGGCTCTTTGTGGTACCACAGTAATTTTTTTGTGGCTCTTAGTCTCTGACTGGTTGGCCACCCCTGGTCTAGAGTATAAATATGTTTTTATCGTTTTCTGCAGTATTTCATAGAACGTGAGATATAGCCATAAATGCATATATTAGACCATCAAATGCAGTTTGATACCGATCGACGGCAGATAAAAAATGTCAACTGTACACGGTCATAGACGTTATGACTTATCATGCGCGGATGAACTGAGGGGGGGGGGGGTCGTTTATAATTCCGTGACCGACGTTAAATGATTCATGTAGTATGGGTGATATATTGATCAGAGCAGTTTGTATCGAAAATGGTAAAGAAAAATGCTGAAACTCACCCCAGTCTCCACTCTCCTCGTAGCGTTGGGTGATGAGAGTGGAGCAAAAAGATCGCTATTATGGGATGTTGATCGATGCGATCCATTGCCGGGTTCAGCGGGTTGTATATTACTAATACACGTCAAAATAATGTTGATTATTGAGTTATGGCAACAATCCATATCCACGGTGTGTGGATTGAGCCGCGGGACGATCACCGAGTGGCCGGACGAAAATAGGGGACGGACCAAGCACTTCCGACCACTTCCGGTTTGGCAACTCGTCGATCGGCCACGAGGTGGCGGTATTGAAGCGTTGCAGAGTTGAGCGGAGTCCTACAGCACCAGCCAAGACTCCGTGGGTGAAATGTGAATACTGTACCATGACGAAAATATGAAATATTGATCTCAAAGGCGCCTTACGGCGTCATTGGCAGATTACGCATGGCGGAGAATGACGTGTTAACAAGTCATTGGCGAGCAATGGGTTAAGTTATATTTTCCTTCCCTGTCTCTGAACCATTTTTGAATGTTGCCTGGGATTAGTTTGTATCTGGCTTTGTAGGGCAGTTTTGTAATCCACTAGGTCCATACATTTCAATGCTTGTAGCTTTATAAATAAGTTATTGGTGTGTTCATAATATCCTACATTGTTGATTATTCTTATTGCTTTTTTCTGCATGGTGCATATTGGCTGTAGAGTGCTTTTGTAGGTATTACTGCTGTATTGAGCCGTACTGTATTGTACCCATTCTGCAATCTGTTAAATAAAGTTTTCATTCATTACCCCACACCTCCGCACAGTAGCTCATAGGAAGAGTGTACAGTACAGTGTATACAGTGTTTTTTGGTTTAGAATGTTTCTTATCTTGCATAAAACACCAACACTCCGTGCCAATTTAGTCCTGACATATTTGATATGAGGTTTCCAGTTGAGTTTGTGGTCTATTATCACACCCAGAAATGTATTCTCAAATACCCTCTCCAGTTTAATACTATCAATCATTAGTTCAACCGGTGTATTTACTTGTATATCACGTTTACCAAATATCATGAATTTGTTTTTTTTTATACTTAATGATAATTTATTTACATCAAACCACACTTTCAGCTTGGTTAGCTCAGCTGCGACATTCTTTAAAAGCATTTGGAGGTTCTCTCCCTCACAGAAGACATTTGTATCGTCAGCAAAAATACAAATTTTCAATATTTTAGACGCATTACCTATATCATTTATATACAGTATGAATAGTTTCAGGCCCAGAATTGACCCTTGCGGCACACCACAGATTATGTTTGACTGAGTGGACCTGTACTCCCCCAACTGCACAAACTGTTGTCTTTGTTCTAAGTAACTCTTTAACCATTTGAGCCCTACTCCTCTGATCCCATATCCTTTCCAATTTTAGTAGCAGAATATCATGATTTATAGTGTCAAACGCCTTCTTCAGATCTATGAAGACCCCTATTGCAAACTTCTTATTATCAATTATTATTATAATAATAATAATAATAATAATAATAATAATAATAATAATAATAATAATAATAATAATAATAATAATAATAATAATAATAATAATAATAATAATAATAATAATAATAATAATAATAATAATAATAATAATAATAATAATAATAATAATAACTTTGTTTCATATAGTGCCTTTCATAAGACCCAAGGTCGCTTTACATAGGGGGGGAAAACAAACAAAAATAACAAACGTGGTGGACAGACGCAACATTCAAAGTGGGAAATTAGGGGTTAAAGGCCAAGTTGAAGAGGTGGGTTTTGAGGAGTTTTTTATAATTATGAGTCCAGAGTTGGGGCATTGCGGAGTTCTTCGGGGAGGGAGTTCCAGAGGGTGGGAGCTGTGACGCTGAAAGCTCTGTCTCCAAAGGTCCGCAGTCTGGTTCGGGGAATGGATAGCTGACCAGTGTCTGAGGATCGCAGGGACCGTGATTGAGTGTAAGGGTGGAGGAGGTCAGTGAGGGACTGAGGTGCCAGAGCATGGAGGTAAGTGATGAGGAGGGTTTTGTAGGTGATGCGGGATTTGATGGGGAGCCAGTGGAGGTGGATGAGGGTGGGGGTGATGTGCTGTAGAGAGGAAAGAATTGCAGGGCCATTTTCAAAGGGGTCCCTTGACCTTTCACCTCAAGATATCTGAATGAAAATGGGTTCCATGGATATCCAAGAGACCCATTTACAGACATGTCCAATTTATGCTAATCCCATGCAGTTAAAAATGGTGTATTTGCCTATTTCTGCATACTGTGTACGATACATACATCACAGAGGTAAGGGGAATAATTAAAACACACACCAAAGAAACAACCAAAGAGACAAGAGACAGCTCCAGACTTTATACTTGATGACATCACAGGGTTGTTGGGGGAGAGTAGTTCATGTTCACAAATATTGATTGATCTGTGTTTTCTTTTTGTATTTTTTGCAGTGTTCCCCTTTAAATGGACAATGACCCCTCATGAGCCTTGTTTTGAATCATTTGAGCGAATAAGGTTTTTTGTTCACAGTCCTGGTACCTTTCCCACTATCAGATAGTTGTTCATGTTCAGAAATAACAATAATAATAAATAATAATAAAAATAATAGTCTGAATTGCAAATTATCATTGAACTTGTCTCTATCCCCCTGTTAAAACTGATGTGAGTTGAGCATTTAGAAGCTAAGCTGATCCCCCCCCTTAAAATTAAAACTCTGGCAACGCCCCTGCCGGTGCTGAATATTTTGTCCAAATATGATATGATTTTTGGACACTCCAGATGTAGTAAACATTTTATGCAGAAATCATTTGTATAGTTTTTTTCTATATTTTTGAGGTTTGAGTAGAACAACCAGGCCGCTTTTATTATCCAGTACATTCCTGGGCAGTTGACTTAAGGGTCTTACTTTTTGCTATGTCATTGAAAAGCAAAAACATGCAGCTGAACTCCACCTCTTTACCAGACGCTAGGCGACACTTATGTGGGAAACATGGAGAATCGATCCACCACCACCATGATGACCGTAGAACCACTTGACAAGGGTAACCCAGTAATAAAATCAAGAGCAACATGCGACCAGGGGTGTCAGGGAATAGGGGGGGGCTGGAGGAGACCAGCCGGAGGACGTTGAGACGTCTTATTCCGGCACAAGTGGTGCAGGCTGCCATCACATCTACCATCATCCAGATACACGTAAACAAACATCTCAAGCATGTCCCTGAGAACGTTGTTTACGAGTGCCTAGAAGACCACAGGGGAGTTGGAAAGGCCAAAAGGCATGACAAGATATTCATAGTGTCCTCTGGGGGTATTAAAGGCTGTCTTCCACTCATCCCTCTCCCGTATACGCACCAGGTTGTAGGCATTTCTAAGATCCAACTTAGTGAAGAAGGACGCCCCCTGCAGGCGTTCAAATGCCATGGCCATGAGAGGGAGAGGGTAGCGTTTTTTAACAGTGATCTTGTTCAGGCCCTTATAGTCAATACAGGGTCTGAGCCCTCCATCTTTCTTCCCCACAAAGAAAAACCCAGCTCCTGCCGGGGACGAAGAAGGGCGGATGAAACCAGCCTCGAGAGCCTCCTCGATATAGCTATTCATAGCGATGGTTTCAGGCCCCAACATGGAAAAGGGGGTGTCGTTCCCGGGAGGAGGTCAATGGCACAGTCATAGGACCTATGGGGGGGCAGGACGAAGGTGCTTTGCTTGCTGATAGACCGCGTTCAGTTCAGTATACTCCACAGGCACCCCAATGGCACTGGGGTTGCAGATGTCATCTGCGGCCTTCCCTATGGGACAGGAGGACCCATGAACGGAGACGTCAGTAGCCATGGAGGGCTGAGGGAACAAGGACCTAGTGGAACTGGGTTGGGTGCTACACAGTGCGATGCACACCTGGGACCCCACTTCTGTACCCCTCCCAAATTTCAATCCATATGGGGATTGTGTTTAGCAAGCCATGGGTGCCCTAAAATGAGAGGTAACTCTGGGGAGTCGATAAGGAAAAACATAATTATTTCAAAATGTGTGCCAATGCACATCTTAATGTGACCCGTAGTTTCCTCCACTTTCCCGGTACCCAACGGACGACCATCCAGCGCAGTGATGTCAAGGGAAACAGGTAGGGAAAATAAAGGTATGTGAAGATTACGGGCCAGGGTCAAGTCAATGAAACAACCAGCCGCTCCTGAGTCCACGAAAGCAGGGAGGCTGTATTTATTTGTACCTAAGGACAGTTCGACTGATACGAATGTGCGGTTATCGCTTGCTGTGGGGATATGATTCTGCCTCGGCAGAACCTCCCCAAGTTCTGACTTGTTTCCTTGGACTGGTCTTCCCTGCATTGTGGGGCACCTGCGAAGGTAGTGACCTGTCTCTCCACACTATAAACAAGCTCCACTGCTCATCCGCCTCTCTCTCTCTGCTTGGGAGAGCCGTGAGCGTCCCAACTGCATGGGCTCGTCACTCCCAGGAGAGACGCTGAGCAATTCGGTGACTTCCTGAGAGCCCGTAAACTCCACTCCCGACACGGAGCAAGTGAGAATACTCTTTCTCTCTTGGTTGTGTTCGCAGATTCGGCTATCTATCTTATTAATAGCCAACCAAATTAACCCCTCAAGCGTGTCGGGAACGTCCCGAGAGGATAATTCCTCTTTGACTCTCTCTGACAAGGCATGGGTAAAAGTTGCCATCAGGGCCTTCCTATTCCACCCTGATACGGAATCGAATAGAGAACTCTGCCACACTGAATGAGCCCTGACGTAAACCCATCAGACGCTTAGCCGCATCGTGGCCACTTACATCATGGTCAAAAACTGTCTTCATCTCCACTATGAAAAGATTTGCATCGGCACAGGTCGGAGTCTGCCTATCCCACATGGCTGTAGCCCATGAGAGGGCTTCATTAGAGAGAAGATCAATGATATAGGCTATTCTGGCTCTCTCTGTGCTTGTGGAACCGGAAGAGTAGGAGTTTGTACTATTGGCGGATTCTGGATATGGTTGAGTATTTGTTTCAACATCTCAGCATGTGTGTTCTGTTGTTCTGTGATAGTGCGAAGAATAATGCTCATGAGAGCCTAACATGGTTCCCTGTGCAATTAATAGCATGTGTGGTAACATTGACTGTGTATTTCACAACTAATATGTGTGTATAAATTAGAAAACCAAAATGCAAGAAGCCTGGGCCCTCATTCATCAATAGTGTGCGTAGAACATTTCTATTTCCACACGTAAGCACGGAATGTAGAACTAGTGTACGCACAGGGAAGTCGGGATTCATCACACGGTGCGTAAGCAGGCTCTATGCTCCTCCGTGTTGATGAATACCACTTTGTTCTACCGTCAATGCTCGTGCATGATTATCCATATATGGTCATGAAAATGAGGAAACACCCCCCATGGGATGTGAAATAATGGACTGACCCGAGCGGGACTCTGAGAAACTCCACGGAGAATTCACTGCTGTCGAACCAAGAAGACACTATCGCGTATTATGGGATAAATAAAAGGCAGATTTGTAAACGGTGATGTCAGATATCAACGGCTCCCTAAGACCATTGCTGCAATTCTGCCTGGACAGCTCAAAATACTAATAAAGACCGTTCGTTGACCACTGTTTGGCGTTGGTTGTGTGTCATTATAACCGTGCTGTAATATGAATGCCTTTATTAGTTGTGTTCGATTGGCTATATGATTTTTAGAGGCATCTATTTTGTTGTCGGCTAATAAAGACCGCGCTGGAATATGACTGCCTTTTCCCGTGTTGTTTGATTAATACCCAGGGGCAGGGATTAAAGTTCTCCTCAATTCTATTCCAAATCGCGATGGATCTTCCGTCAATTTTCTACCTGCTGCATATGATTTCTAGAGGCATACTACAATCTATTTTGATGTCAGTATTGGGTAGCCTATATAAACAATATAATACGAGAGCATATACAAGAACAATTAATCTCACTGCATGTATGATGTAGCCTGCCTTTCAATACATGAACTTGAATTCCATCATGTTTGTGTGCGGGACTCACAAGGCTGTTGTCACAATGGGTGGTACCGGTGTATGAATGAATGAATGAAAACTTTATTAACAGATTGCAGAATGGGTACAGTACAGTACAGCTCAATACATACAATTGTTAAGGGGATGCAGACCAGAGAAAGACTTTCGTCTTGTTTACATCAGGGTCCCCCATTTTCAATTCATCGTAACATATATGACATACATGACATACAGATAGACAGTACTGCTACATCTATACATTTATGACATACCAGATTTGCAATTACAGTACTGTTTGTGATACAAAAAGAGTCCAGAAAGAAAAGAGTATATACATTAGGCGTAGAAACTGTACATTGGATTGGGTAGGTGGGGGTGGGGGGGGACTGTACATTGGAGGTGGTTGGGTGGGTGGGGGGGGGGGGGGGGGGTTGGGTAGGAGTAGGGGGGGGGGGGGGGGGGTTGGGTAGGAGTGGGGGGGGGTTGGGTAGGAGGGGTGGGTGGGGGACACTGTACAACTGTACAAACAAACACTGTACATTGGATTATTGACAAGACCATACTTGGTAATTTACTGTACATTGGAGGGGTACAGTAATAATAACAGTCCACACAATATCACGATCCATGCCATAGCCTATGTTCTATTAGGACATGATCTGTGACGACAAATGTTCTAGAATGTTTGATTAAGATATCATACTCTGACAGCATGCCTATGATCAACAAAAACGCGAACTTGAATCCCATCATATAGTCTGTCCACTATCTGCATGGTGTCATTGCAATGCGTTTTCTATTATTTCTTATACAGTAAAAAGGGGGAAGAACACTATATTCATATGACTTATTCTGCTTACAGCTTCGAAATTCCACTTGTTTCGTTTAACGTAAAGCCTTTTAAATATAATCAAAACGTTCCCGTGTTTCGGCGGTCTGTGCGCAAAATAATAACGAGTTGAGCTTTATGATTTATGATGAATTGAAAATGGGGGACCCTGATGTAAACAAGACGAAAGTTGGTCTGCATCCCCAATTAACAATTGTATGTACTGAGCTGTACTGTACTGTACCCATTCTGCAATCTGTTAATAAACTTTTCAATCAATCAATCAATCAAGCTACGCGGAGCGCAGTCAGTCAGTAGCCTACACCCCATATATTCCGATAACGCTATATAAACCATGCTGCATTCATTCTGAGAGAAAGATCTATTATTCCAAATGCTATTTATAGGGTTTTGACCATAATTACACTACTGTTGCTATTTTACAATGAACTATAATGAACTACGGTTCGTACAGAACATGCCAGTGTTATTATGCACAGAAGCTCATTTCCTTGTTGTAATAATATATTCTACCACTGGGCGCCAGGTACGCCTGGTCTGACCTGTGCGTAGATGTAAGCACGGAGTCAAGTTCAAATCGAAATTGATGAATCCCACTCTTTGCTTAGAAATGATCGTACGCACAGGGTAAGCACAGATCTGTGCGTAGAACACGTTGATGAATGAGGGCCCTGGTGTTGCTGAAGCGGAGTGTGACATGCTGGGAGCGGTTTCAGACAACCCCCACTCTAAACAAATCTACTCAACTATTTGGAACAGAAGGAAAACAGCCACTTAACCCCCACTCGTGTGACTGAGTACTGTATGTAAATGTGGTCACACAGAGTTCAGCAGCAGATAGCCTAACAGATTACAGGCAGAGAAACACAGACCTAACTTGCTTTTGCTAAAGGTTCATGGAAACTAATTCATAAACAAGATCATATTAATTAAACTGACTTAGTAGATAAAAGGTATTTGAATATGTAATGGGAAATATTAAAGGACTAAACGATGAGCCGTTTACAAATCATTCTGAGTCATTATTAATAATAGGAACGTTTATTAACAATAAGAAGAAAGGTTATTTCACCGTGGCCACGTCTGAAAGGACAGTTTACAGTCAGAGACACATGTTCACACAGTAGCCTCTGGTCATAAAGTGACCCCGAGCTTTGGTCAGACATACAATTAAATACATGAAATGACGTAGAAGAAACAAAATGGCTGGTTAGAGAAATTAATAATACGACTATGTTATGGCTATAGCCTGGAAGGAAAACAGCTTCGTCTAAGAGTTCCCATAACCTTGGGTTATGGCTCTGAAGAAACACAATCCCGTGACCTATAGTCTGGGCCTTTATAATAGAATACTCATTGTAACTGTCTATGTGGCTTATGGCCTATATGGCAGAACATAGTTTAATACACAAGGATATTCTGAAAGTCAACAGAAATGGCTCCCATCTACAGGAGTTAATAACAACATTGTTTTGGCTGGCCGGGGAGGACAGAGGATTATTGTGTCTTTTAAAGAGACACACACACATTACGCTGATCTCAGTGTAACAGTCTGTAAAATGATAAAACAACACAGATCCATAATGACATGATAATATATTTCCACGACAGTTCCCTCCTCTGATAATAATCAATCATTATCACTTCATAAAGACAACAAAAAATATTATCATTAAACCAAAAATAACACAAATTATAATAACTCACAATCAAACTATTTTTATTATCTAAAAAACAAAAGATCCTCTGCACAGACCCCGTTTCACATGCAAAAGAGAAGTTGCCATAACAGCCAACCATCATTAGCGTCTCTTTGCAAATGTCCAGACGGTGGTCTCAATAGTACAGTCCAGCCCCTGGTTTTGTCAAGGCCATCACCAGCTGTCAAAGCTGTCAACCCTACCGGTTTTTCCAGTATTCTCCTGTTTTTTTTACCCTCTGCACGGCCTGTTCACGGCTCACGGATTGGTACGTATTTTGTACTTATTATTATTATAAAAATTTTTACAAAATGGCTGCAATTCTCCTCCGTGACGACAGGTGGCAGCAGTGTAGATTAGACCGTTATCACAGGAAGTCAGACCGGAAAAACCGGAAGACGGTTGCGACATGAAGAAGAATAACCAGCGACCACCGGATAAAGGAGGGATTTAGCGCAAATTTATTAGTACATTCTACGATGGACTTGAGAGAGGATTGTGCGCTTCCACCAGCTAAGAAAGCCAAGAGGACCGGCTGCAAATATCTCGCCAGGTGGGAGGACTCGTTCCCGTACCTCACGAAGAGCAACATTTCAACACTCCATGCTTTTTGTAAAGTATGCCGAGCTGATTTCAATATCTCACATGGAGGAAAACACGACGTCAGTCAGCATGACAAATCAGCGAAACACAAGCGAGGCATAGAAGGTATGACAAATGCCTGTGTTATGACTACGTTCGTGACGAGAAATACAACAGAGGCTGATTTGGTCACCAAAGCTGAAGTTATAATGGCCATGATTATTGCACAAACGAACACGCCCTTCAGTTTCTGCGACGTGTACAACCGGCGCGTATCAGATATGTTTCCCAAAGGTTATGACATTGCTCAGAAGTACTCGGCTGGGAAAACGAAAATCACCCAACTCATCAAAGGTAAGATAATGAATGAAAAACTTTATTTAACAGATAATTGTATTAACAGATTGCAGAATGGGTACAATACAGTACAGCTCAACACACAATTGTTAAGGGGATGCAGGCCAGAGAGAATTTCGTCTTGTTTACATCAGGGTCCCCTCCCCTCCCCCATTTTGTGGCTTTCATTGCTAGCCACAGACTAGCTAGCAGCTAACGTTACTAATGAATAGACAATATACTACTAGCCTAGGTTTACCCTGCGTTCTGTTAAATGGCTGCTGTGAAAAGGATCTATAAATAATACTGTTTGCTAATATAAAGGACAATCAAATCTAATCAATGGACTCTTTTGCTCAACAGGTGCCATAGCTGTGGAGTGTGATGACGACGTTACAAGCATATGTAAAGCTCAGCCTTTTTCATTGTTGTGCGACGAATCGAACAACAGAAACAACGACAAAGAATTTGTCATTCTTGCAAGAATCTACGATGAGTCCAATCTGGAGGTGATGACGAAGTTCCTAGACATGCCCATATGCAATGTGGGTAATGCTGAGAACTTGTATGCGAAGATATCCCAAGTATTGAGGTAAGATAATTTCACTGTCTACCTAGTTTGCATTTAATTGTAACAGCTAATATTAGAGCATAGCAGCTTTTGTCAGGTTGTTTTATGGGCATATCTTTATTTTTTTCCAATAGCAAAAGAGGAATTCCATGGGAGAACCTTGTTGCCTTCAACTCCGACAACGCCAGTGTCATGAAAGGCCGGTACAATTCTGTTATTAGCAGAGTAAGGGGAAGCCAGCCTAATGTCCAGGACCTGGGCTGCATTTGCCACCTTGCCCAGCTTGCCACTGGTTGTGGAATCAAAGCAGCCAAAGTTCCAGTGGCGAGCATTTTGGCCGGGATACACAACCACTTTGACCAAAGGTAAAAACTACAATTTCTCTCCTCTTGCCTGTACCCCCATCTCTCCCTTATGCCCCCCCCCCACACACACACACACTCATAACTAATCCCATATATTAGTAGCCTACACCATGAGCAGACCTACAAAATATAAACTAGAACAAGGAGGGCTGCAGCGTTCTTAGTGTGAATCCAGTGTTTAGATGAAGAGTGTATATATATGAAGAGTGCCTGGAACTTCTTTGTTTTTTACCTACAAAATATGTTCTTGTTTTCAGTGCAAAGAGGGGTGAGCTCTTCAAGGAGTTTCAGGAGTTTACAGAGTCAGACAACTTGAAGCTGCTGAAGCACTGCACTATCAGATGGCTCAGTCTGCACACATGCATACTGAGAGTGGGAGGCTTTGAAGGTAAGATTGTAATACTAAACTCCACTCCGCCGATATCTCCATGTATTATGGTATGTTTCCATTGATTATTTTCTCCATATATTCCCCATATAGGCATTGTGGTAAATTCCCACAGAACTTCTACAATACTTTGAGGTTATTGTAGTACAATACAATGAGATTGATTATCTGGAAGGAGGAGGAAGGGATCATACTTGATAGAATTGTTGGTCTCCTCATCTGACTTAGCAGATGAGGAATAAACGTGTACACCAGACAAACCAGAACTGTAGTTCAACTCAACTGATTTATTTGAGCCAGGGCCAAGAGTGAATAGAAGGTTGCCTTTTACATACAAAAGATTATCAGAGAACATTAACAGGGCTGTCTGTGTACAGAAATATCACAATCAGGTTTGCATCTCAAACCTCAATAATGTACATAAAGCAGTCACTCGTTAACATAATTTGAACATACATTAACCATACTGCACACATTATACATGAGTAAATCTGGTTTCAGACATTAAGCTTAAACAACAAATGGTGTTTCCCATGTATTTACTCACATAAAATGCAAACAGCACAGCAGTCTCTCGATGGTGGAGGGGTGGAGCCGCAGACCCCTGGGGTTGGTTCGGTCTGGGCTCCTGAACTACCATTTAGGGCCCTCCTATATACTATAATTTCTAGCCAATAACATTCATTCAGTTCACTATTACAGTTGATCCAATCAGGCGTCTCCTGTGGGCGCTGGCAGCCCCCCCCCCCCCTGGGGTGTGGCGACGTGATGGGACAGAGACAGAAGGGGCCCATCGGTGGCCCACGTCCGTGTGGTCGCGGTGTTGGGTCTTGTCTCACGAGGGGGGGTGTGAATACCCTTTGACCTTTTGGGCTATTTACCATACAGTACTAATCTGGCCACATAGTGGGGGTGGAGAATGGCTCTTCTGTCACCCCTGTTCCATCCATAATTAGCACTGAAATCCCACTCTGCTAGTTGGCAGAGTAGCTGTGATGACTTCTTTAACTATTCACACATCAATAAAAGTTATGATGTGTTTAAAACGGGTGACTCCGTCTCTGGTCTGCCTCCCCTCAACAACTGTATGTTTTTAACTGTACTTATTTTTAATCAATCACTACTCCTTCCCCCCTGGTTAAAAATATACCCCCGTGTATCAAAGACAATAATACAATCTACCCAGTATAGCCGGTTTTATGAATCCCAGTTTAATTATGGGCATTGTATCTGTAACTGAGGGGTACAATTCCCTGACTGTATTGTTAGATATGATACTTACTACCACTACCTCTTGTACTTTAGACTCTGGCCACCCAGTACTAGGCATAAATAATTATGGTAAACACTCCCACGTAGATGAAACGATCCAACACAAATGTACCAAGTCGAAAGTCTGCGTTTAATAATAATGAGTATTCGTTGGTATATCAATAGAGAACGTCCAATCTCTGGTGGCGCAGGCGGTAAATATACAACCTGGAATATTTAAGGAATAATAGCAATGATACTTTAATGATTATAGAACTGGATACACTAGGGGGGAATTCCGGTCGCTTGTAAGACAACTGGAGAAGGGGGGGGGGGGTAGAGTCTGGCTGTATCCGTCTGGCCGAGGGTATCCTGGGAGAACCCACGGTTGTGCGGCTCGGTGCCTCAGCGATCCTCGATCCACAGATGAAAGCAGTTGGACTCTCTGTGGGCCGGCTTCCTCCGGTCCACGATGGAGAGACGTGAAGCGACCTCGTCGTGTAGAGCGTCTCCTCACCTGTCGTCCTCTCCGGGGGGGGGGTTTCCAACACACGGCAGTGTTGGTCTTTATCCATAGAATAATCACTGTATACAAAGCATAATCCGTGCCTGGGAAGGCGGGCTGTCGTCGGTAGAATAATCCGGTATACAGGTCCACTCGCTCGTCGGCTCTGGGGCTCCTCGGGTGCAGCCTCACATGGGGTCGGCCACCCTGGATAAGCAGCCAGTTCTCTGCCCGAAACGATGGGGTACTGACTACGATAGTATTCTCACCGCACGAAGCACTACATATGAATAGACTATTATTAGCTTAATAGACTACGTCCAACTCGACGATATAGTGCCAAATATGACTATTCAAATATTAATATACACGATGTCTCAATACCGATGGTAGGCCGAACTTGGCCTTACTCCCACACGTGGCGTCGCGGGGAGGCTTTACGTCTGTCACTCTATTGGAGGGTAAGAAACTGGACTAAAAGGAAGTCCTACTTTAGTAGCGCAGTATATATACGCACTATGAACAAATAGTACCGTTAGTGGTGCGGTAGCCAGATTCCTACGCGGAACTAGGACTTGTTCGTACATGTTGAGCGGTACGTTTGAACTGGGTCTGGGGGGTATGGCAGCCTGGCACCAAGGTCTCGACCAATAGTAGAATGGAGACTATTATGGGATGTTCAGTAGGCTAGAATGGATATTCAATGCATATTGTACAAGGAATATACAAGGGATATCAGGGAATATTAGAGAATATACAAATACAATTAAATATATATATATAATAAATATATATATTCGGTTTAATCTGGCCCTTCACAACAGCCACCCCCTGATTGGTCCCAGACCTAATCAGTTAAGCAGAGACAGATTAATCGCGTTGTCTATTTACGCATAAGGGTTTGCTGTAGGGGTCAGTCAACTTCACAAAGTCATAGGGTTATAGGGTCATGGTCATCATCGATTGTGTCTGGGAGTCGGGGCAGTTCTATGAGCCTCGCCACGGGACGGGTGTAAGTGCGACCCTGGACAAGCACTTCAGCTGCTCGGACCTTGCCGTCGGCACCGGTGATCACTTTGCTTACGCGGCCGGCCGGCCACATAGCTCTGGGCAGTGATTGATCAATAATCATGACGACTGTTCCTTCTGTCAAATTGTCTCTCTCCTTTACCCACTTCTGGCGGGTCTGTAGAGACGGTAGGTAGTGCAGTAGGAATGTCCAAAACTTGTCGGCTAATACTTGGCTGTACCTCCACATTCGTCGGCCGTTCGCTTCTTCAGGCCGGTACATTGTCTGGGGTAACGCGGGATCTAGCCGCCCCATCAGGAGTGTGTTGGGGTCTGCGGAGATAACAGTGCTCAATCCACAGAACACAGGCTTCTTATTCTCAGCCTCCTCCTGACTGGCTTCCCTCGGGATAGGCGTGGGCCACTCTCCTTCCGGGAGCTTTAGGAATGCTGGGCCGTCACTGTAGACATTGCGACGGGTGAGGTCATCTAGGGGCATTCCCCGGGTGATGACGTCAGCTGGGTTCTGTTTTGTATCAACGTAGCGCCACTCTGTTTCTCCGGTTAACTCTTCGGTTAAGTCTTGAATCTCGGTGACTCTGACTCCCACGAAGACTTTGTACTTGCATGAGTCCGATTTGATCCAGGCGAGTACTGTCGTGGAATCTGACCACAGGATTGTTCTAGACACCGGTATGGTGAGCTCACGTTGGATGAGCGTGGCTAGGTGCGCTCCGGCTAGGGCTGCGCAGAGCTCTAGGCGTGGGATAGATTGTTGCTTGCGTAGGGCTATTCTCGAGCGGGCGAGGACAAATGCTGTGTAGATCTCTCCCCCCTCTTCTTGGGCCCGCAAGTAGGCTACTGATCCGTATGCGACCTCTGAGGCGTCACTGAAGACGTGTAAGTCCATTTTACATGTCTCTGGCCTCACCGTGGGTGGGAAGTAGCTTCGGCGCATATTAACGCCTGGGAGTGAGTGGAGCTCCATCTCCCACTCTCTCCAGGTGGATTCAAGGTGTGCGGGAATGGGGTCGTCCCAGCCCTGGTCCTTGTCCCACAATGCTCGTACAATCATTTTTGCCCTGGTGGTGTACGGTAGAATACATCCTAGCGGGTCATATTGTCGGGCGAGTGTTGTGTACACACTCCGTCTGGTGGTCGGCGCCGCCGCCGGCCTTCCCTGCTCCGTAGTCAGGGGCTTGTGTCTGTAGTGAAGCGAATCTGTTTTGAATCGCCACACCAATCCCAGGGTCATCTCCTGGGCTTCTCCCGGGATTGTAGCCATCCAGGTCTCGCTGCTGGCTGCCTTGTCCTCGGAGGAGAGGCTGCGCAGTACTTGCGGATCGCTGCTGGCCCACTGCCTGAGATCAAAGCCGCCTTTGATCAATGAGGCGCGGAGTTTAATCAGGAGAGCCTCGGCTTCTTCCTGGGTTGAAAGGCTTTGTAGACAGTTGTCTACGTAGAAGCTGTTCTTTACGCTGTGTCGGACCTCTTCGTCCGCTGCTGGGTCCTCTGCTACATGTTTCTGTAGTGCAAATGTAGCACAGCAGGGGCTGCACGTCGTTCCGAAGGGGAGGACTTCCCATTGGTAGATGGCTGGGTGCTCATCTCCTGGCTTCTCTCTCCATAGGAACCGTAACAGGGGCTTGTCCTCCTCTACTACTCTCACCTGCAGGAACATTCCTTTAATGTCCCCGCTGATGGCCACCTTTTCCTGGGGGAAGCGGAGTAGAACGCCGAGTAGGGAGGGGCCGAGTGTGGGACCGGGCAGTAACTCTTTATTCAGATTTTGGGATCCGATCTGGTAGCTGCAGTTAAATACTATGCGGTCTTTACCGTTGTGATGGACCTTGTGGTGAGGCACGTACCACGATTCAGTGGTCTGGTCAGCCTCTTTAATGTCCATCTTTGTGACGTGTCCCGCTGTGATGAGCTTCTCAATCTCAGCGCGGTATACACTCTCTTGGGCGGGGTTCTTGGCTAAGCGCCGCTCCGTGTTCAGCAGGTACCGTTCTGTGGCGTCTGTCTTGGCGTGGAAAGTAGGCATTCCTTCTCGCCGCAGGAGTGGCGTGGCGTATCTCAACACGCCGTTGACCGGGACTCTCTTGGTCCCTGTCTCGAGGAGGTGAATGGCGTAAATGTCATCTTTAGAGCGAATGTCTTTCTTTCCGTTCTTAAAGGGCATTTGTTCCAAGGTCCATAGCCGCTCTACGTGTTGCAGGAGTGCGGTTTCTCCCTCTGTGACTCGGGAGTGGAGACATCTAGTGGCTGTACTTCGGTTGAGAGATTTGGCGAGCGGGCCTTGGAGAGTCCATCCCAAACGGGTCTCGACTGCTGCAGGACAGCCTCGGGGTCCGGTATGAACCCGGTCTATCGGGACAATGAGGTCTGCATGGTCGGAGCCTATCAACAGGGTCGGCATAGCATTGTCTATGAGCGGGATCGGTAACTTGCGCAGATGTGCATATTTCTCCATCAGCTTGGCGACGGGGTATGTGTACCGCGACAGTCCTATTTCTTGGCTGGTGAAAGCGTCTGTAATCTGGTACCGTCGCTCAGGCTGGCCGCTTGCTGCGATAGAGAATGAGACATTCTCGCCCTTTATCGTCTTCAAATCTCGTCTTATTGTCCGAATTGTCATTTGGGTTTCGCTTCCCCGCAGCCCTAGCTGGGCCGCAGCGGAGGCGAGCAGAAGGGTCTTCTCTGACCCGTCATCGAGGACGGCGTAAGTGTCCAGGACTTTATTCTGGTAGCTTAGTGTCACACGCACTACTTTTAGGAGTACTCGGGCTCCACTGCTGCTGGCGGGATCGATGTACATGACGCTCGCTTTGCTGCTGGATGGTGCGGGTGAAGGGCGCCGTCTGTTACTGTCGTGAAGTATGTCCAGATGGGCTCCATCGCACTTGGTGCACCTTTTCTTTAAGCGGCATTCGGCTGCCATGTGTGAGCGCGCACAGCGAAAACAGCGCTTGTTGGACTTTATCCATTGACTTGCTTCCTCCGCGTTCAGCTTGGGGAAGGAGTCACATTGCGCTAGCCAGTGTTCTTTCTCACAGTAGGGGCACACTATCTTCCACTTCTCCGTTCTGGAGGGGGTACTGTGGCTCCTGCTGCTCGATACTGACTCCGATTGGTGCATCACAGTCACCGATCTTCTTCCATCATTTAGTCGTCTGGTTCCTTCTCTGGAGCCAGGGGTGCTCCGTCCGAATGTATCTAGCCGTAGGCTGCTGACTTCTCTCGCCAGGAAGTCTGCTAGATCGAGGAGGTTCGGTTCGGGGCCATTCGGGTCTCGGTGGTCTCTTTGCCGCCTAAAACGCTCCTGTCGAGCGGGCGGCAGCTTCTCCAAGATCCTTTCCACATTTGAGTTGGCGTAAAGTTCATGCCTCCCCTTCTCTCTCTGCGCTCCCAACATCCCTACCAGGGACTGCACTCTGATGGACAGGTCGTCCAGTGCTCGATTGTCTATTGCTGGGGGTAAGCGGTCGATGTGTCGGATCTCCTGGATCACGTAATCCCATATGCGCCCATACCTCTGGTCCAATGCTACCAGCGCTGCTGTGTATGGGGTGGTGGAAGTCGCGTAGGCGAGCGCTATATTATGTGCGCGGGGTACCTTTAAGTGCTTCAGTAGGATGGCGTATTTATGGCGTTCATCCAATACATCCACCAACATGGTCTCCAGACACATGCGGAGTTCTGTATACTGGGCCCGGTTCTCTTGGGTGAAGTCGGGTACCATAGGCGTGCCAATGTATGACGCTGACTGTGGATACATCGGCGAGCGTTGGGGGAGAGGCCTCCTAGGCGAGTCTCCTCCCGCTCCTTGGTATGGGCTGGTACCGGCAGTGTACCATGGCCCGCTTGTCCAGGTGCTGTTCCTCGGTGCGGGTCGTGCGTCGTGCTCACCCGGGTATAGAGTCGGGGGTCTGTAGCGCAGCTCCGCGGGAGTATAGCCTGGGCTGTACCGGACTTCCTGGTCCGATAGAGTACTGTGCTGTCGTCGGGCGTGGTTCTCCTCCTCTTCCTCTTCGTCTTCAGTTAGGTCATCCAGTGCTTGTAGTCTCTGGTTTAGCCTCTCCACAGGATATGCTGCTCCTTCCCGGTTGCTAGGTCTCGCTTGGACCGGTGGGGGGAGGTGGTCTGTGGGGGGTATAGACCTCGTCTGTTGGTCAAGTTCAGGGTTGTTTACTCGGCTAGGGGATGCCGCCCTGGAGGTGTGTCTAGACGAGTTCCTGGAGCCTCTGGCGGAGGGAGAGGGTGTTGTCCGTCTGATCAGCTGTTCTATTAGTTGCGCTTGCTGTCTGTCGCGCTCTGCGTCCCGTAGAGCACCAGCAGCTGCTCGCTGGCTGTCTGCTCGGTCTCGGGCCACATTCTCTTCCCTCTGAATGCGTCTTATTTCTAGACGTATATGCTCTTCTTCGCTCCGCTGCTGGATCTGCAGTCGGTCGCGTTCAGCAGCGGCGTTCAGGCTGATGAGGAAGGCCTGCTGTAGGGTCCTCTCTGCCTCGCTGGGAGAAGGCGGTTGTATAGGGGAGCCTTCCCTCGGGGTACTCCTTGCGGAGCCTTGGAGCTCTATCTCCACGGTGCTCTCCCCATCTTCTTCCGTGCCGAGTTCTCTCTCGGTAGCGTTGTATTCCTCCCGGGACTCATCGGGGACTACTTCTTCAGTACTGGCGGGGTGTGAAGTCATGTCTGGTTCCCACTGGTCCCCACCGTGAACTTGGTCAGTTACATTAGAACCCGTAGGGGCCTCTATGGTCGGGGTAGTCTGGGCGTTGGGGTTAGACATACTTTTACTTTCTAGTTTTACCGCGTTTACTGTTAGTAGAAGACTAGGTTGTTGACTGACAGCGTAAGCCTCTAAGTACTGAGGGAGCCGTCGTTCGCGCTGCGGGCGTTGGTTAGGAGGATCGTTTCGTGGAGTGTTCATCATAGGCCATTTCAATATTAATAACACTATATTAATATTACACTAATTACCCTCCGGCTCGAAGGACCAATTGTAACTGAGGGGTACAATTCCCTGACTGTATTGTTAGATATGATACTTACTACCACTACCTCTTGTACTTTAGACTCTGGCCACCCAGTACTAGGCATAAATAATTATGGTAAACACTCCCACGTAGATGAAACGATCCAACACAAATGTACCAAGTCGAAAGTCTGCGTTTAATAATAATTAATACATAGCAAAAGGTATGTAGAGCAATCACTTAATTACATTTATGATTTGAAATAGGATGCACTTTTATGGCAAATGAGTATTCGTTGGTATATCAATAGAGAACGTCCAATCTCTGGTGGCGCAGGCGGTAAATATACAACCTGGAATATTTAAGGAATAATAGCAATGATACTTTAATGATTATAGAACTGGATACACTAGGGGGGAATTCCGGTCGCTTGTAAGACAACTGGAGAAGGGGGGGGGGGTAGAGTCTGGCTGTATCCGTCTGGCCGGGGGTATCCTGGGAGAACCCACGGTTGTGCGGCTCGGTGCCTCAGCGATCCTCGATCCACAGATGAAAGCAGTTGGACTCTCTGTGGGCCGGCTTCCTCCGGTCCACGATGGAGAGACGTGAAGCGACCTCGTCGTGTAGAGCGTCTCCTCACCTGTCGTCCTCTCCGGGGGGGGGGTTTCCAACACACGGCAGTGTTGGTCTTTATCCATAGAATAATCACTGTATACAAAGCATAATCCGTGCCTGGGAAGGCGGGCTGTCGTCGGTAGAATAATCCGGTATACAGGTCCACTCGCTCGTCGGCTCTGGGGCTCCTCGGGTGCAGCCTCACATGGGGTCGGCCACCCTGGATAAGCAGCCAGTTCTCTGCCCGAAACGATGGGGTACTGACTACGATAGTATTCTCACCGCACGAAGCACTACATATGAATAGACTATTATTAGCTTAATAGACTACGTCCAACTCGACGATATAGTGCCAAATATGACTATTCAAATATTAATATACACGATGTCTCAATACCGATGGTAGGCCGAACTTGGCCTTACTCCCACACGTGGCGTCGCGGGGAGGCTTTACGTCTGTCACTCTATTGGAGGGTAAGAAACTGGACTAAAAGGAAGTCCTACTTTAGTAGCGCAGTATATATACGCACTATGAACAAATAGTACCGTTAGTGGTGCGGTAGCCAGATTCCTACGCGGAACTAGGACTTGTTCGTACATGTTGAGCAGTACGTTTGAACTGGGTCTGGGGGGTATGGCAGCCTGGCACCAAGGTCTCGACCAATAGTAGAATGGAGACTATTATGGGATGTTCAGTAGGCTAGAATGGATATTCAATGCATATTGTACAAGGAATATACAAGGGATATCAGGGAATATTAGAGAATATACAAATACAATTAAATATATATATATAATAAATATATATATTCGGTTTAATCTGGCCCTTCACAACAGTATCCATTATTTCATTTCTCCTCAATAGGCTCACTGTATTGTTTGCAGCCTAAGTAAACCCTTACTGACTATCTCCCCTAACCTAACCACCATACATGTTACATCTCTTCCCCTGTTCACACAAAAATACAATGTACAATATACAAATATAACCACATTACATAATGCAGAATATTCTCTTACCCGTTATTTCTGTCCCCTGAGCGAACTATCACGAATGCACTAGACCCAATCCACGCTGTACCGCGCATGCGCAGTAGCCACCGATGCGACCGTCATAACGTTGCCACGACAACCAAAGTCTGCCACGACATTCATAACATGCCCCGACATTCATAACCTGCCACGACATTCATCACGTTCTCTACCCCTTCCCCAACATCATTCTCAAAACTCGAAACGCAACATATGCCGCCCGCAAACGCCACACAACAACGGCACACAAGCTAACTAGCTTAGCCAGCTCTAATGCGACGTTCAAGGCCCTCACGGGAGCCGTGCCTTTCAAGATCCGTTCATCCACGCAATCCGCTCAGTACCAACCAAAGCATAAACAACTCACACAAGCTTAAAATAACCAACCACTCTAACCGAAAAGAATTTTTAAAACATTCACATAAACCAACGCTGCACACATAGTTCAACACAAATCCTTCCTCCTACCTTCTCCGCCTCACTCCATAGCACCGCGAACGTTACATACTCTCCACAACACCATGACGTCATCAAGCAGCGACTCCTTAATATCATACACTATCGCTACCGCATCAATAATAACCCTCAAAACGGCCACAATCTCACCAGTCTACGTCTAGATTCGCCTCTTACCTGCAATCGCCGCCACAGTGTTTAAACAATTCTCTCATAACGCCATTGTAACGTCCCCAGTTTCACCGCGGACTTTTCCACAGAGCTAAGCTAGCTAGCCCCAACCACCAGTAGGACTCGCCTCCGACCTATGTCCGTTGGTCATTAAAATATCATAACAAAACAACAATAAGCTCCTACGTTTCGCCAATCATTCATAACCATAGCCATAGTCCCCCATACAATTCCTAACCATAGCCATAGTCCCCATACAACCATTAAGTACTTATCAGTCATTTCGACCGAATTGTTTTTGTATCACAGCGAACGTAATCGAATCAACAGGCCGGTTCCGCTCAAGATTAAAAAGGACACATCTCTTCCGCTCGATACTATGCCTAAGGACGGCAAATATATCTTCATTTAAATTAGGCTGATTGGTCCCTGACTTCAGTCAGTCCATTATCGAGCCTTGTCTTGAACACGCCGGCACCCTTATCTTCTATTAATTACTACGTTTTAATCCTGCAATCGCACAGACCCCCTGCGCTGATCATGCCAAGGTCCACCAATCTTTCACCATACCCGACTTGCATGTTCTGAAATAGTAACAGAGCCCTTAGCCCGACGCATTTATGCCCATACTGACCCACTCACGGTCCCCGTCCCGCCTATTCTGTGGCTCTAAGCAGGGTCACAATGCACATTGGACACAGCTCTCTTTCCATTTCAGAACAATCAAATCTCCCCAACTTACCCGCGCCCTCTTCCTGAGAATAATTTTAGGGCAATTACATACTCAGAACGCGCCCCTGTCGTACACACCAGATAACCGTGCTTCCTAGCCAGAAAAGCCTTTTATCTGCCGTCATGCGACGCCACCCTTACATCATGATCAGATAGTCTGTGCGCCACCAATACGCAAAATCCTACGACATGCCGTCTCTTCTTGGTGCAACTCCCCCGTACAGTTCATAAAGTATATTCCATACGAGTTAACCAACCCAACCCCTGTGGCCCGCATAGGCCGAGACCGGCCTCCTGTGTCTGAATAAACATACAAACATAAAAAGCCCACGTTTGCATGTTCACTGCACAACAAGCGCGATCTTCATACCTCCGGACATCCTTTACTAAGTCACCGCTCCCCCAACCCTGCATGCAAAAGCCATATTCACCGTGGGTCCCAACCAGTGGCGTACACAACCAACCTTCATCCTGTCCCTCTCTCTCCTCCATTCAGACAACAAGCCCCTCGTCTATCACTCCAAACGCAGCAACACCCCAGCTCTTTGCCCCGTGTCCCCAACACACAGCAAGGTCCAGATTTGATATGACAAGACCCTACCGCACCTTTTCAGGGGGAGACACAAAGGGTGGGAAGAACGGCACCATTTCTGTGGTAAATTCCCACAGAACTTCTACAATAATTTGAGGTTATTGTAGTACAATACAATGAGATTGATTATCTGGAAGGAGGAGGAAGGATTCATACTTGATAGAATTGTTGGTCTCCTCATCTGACTTAGCAGATGAGAAATAAACGTGTACGCCAGACAAACCAGAACTGTAGTTCAACTCAGCTGATTTATTTGAGCCAGGGCCAAGAGTGAATAAAAGGTTGCCTTTTACATACAAAAGATTATCAGAGAACATTAACAGGGCTGTCTGTGTACAGAAATATCACAATCAGGTTTGCATCTCAAACCTCAATAATGTACATAAAGCAGTCACTCGTTAACATAATTTGAACATACATTAACCATACTGCACACATTATACATGAGTAAATCTGGTTTCAGACATTAAGCTTAAACAACAAATGGTGTTTCCCATGTATTTACTCACATAAAATGCAAACAGCACAGCAGTCTCTCGATGGTGGAGGGGTGGAGCCGCAGACCCCTGGGGTTGGTTCGGTCTGGGCTCCTGAACTACCATTTTGTGTCCTCTTATATACTCTAATTTCTAGCCAATAATAGCTTTACATAATACAGTTGGTCCGTGGGCGTCTTCTGTGGGCGGTGGCAGCCCCCACCTCCGGGTTTCTCTGTGTGTTGTCTCACGGGTGGGGGCTGGCCTGATGTCCTCTGGTGGGGGGGGTGTGAATACACTTTGACCCTTTGGGCCAAATTACCATACAGTACTAATCTGATCACCTAGTGGGGGTGGAGAATAGCTCTCTGTCACCCCTGTTTCATCTATATTTAGCACTGAAAACCCACTCTGCTAGTTGGCAGAGTAACTGTGATGATCTCTAATTATTCACACATATTATTTATGAAATTCAACTCAATATTTACCACAGCATACTTCAACAGCAATGAGGACGTGGAAAGTAACCCCAAAGTTCGTTTTCTTGCAAACCATTTTGGAGATCCGGTTACGAGAACATACTTTATGTTCTTAAGTTTTGCTCTTAAGCCTTTGGCTGATTTCAACGCAGCCTTTCAGGTGGGTGTCATGACTTGTGATAATGTAAGGGATTACCATATAAATCTCCCCTAACCTAACCACCATACATGTTACATCTCTTCCCCTGTTCACACAAAAATACAATGTACAATATACAAATATAACCACATTACATAATGCAGAATATTCTCTTACCCGTTATTTCTGTCCCCTGAGCGAACTATCACGAATGCACTAGACCCAATCCACGCTGTACCGCGCATGCGCAGTAGCCACCGATGCGACCGTCATAACGTTGCCACGACAACCAAAGTCTGCCACGACATTCATAACATGCCCCGACATTCATAACCTGCCACGACATTCATCACGTTCTCTACCCCTTCCCCAACATCATTCTCAAAACTCGAAACGCAACATATGCCGCCCGCAAACGCCACACAACAACGGCACACAAGCTAACTAGCTTAGCCAGCTCTAATGCGACGTTCAAGGCCCTCACGGGAGCCGTGCCTTTCAAGATCCGTTCATCCACGCAATCCGCTCAGTACCAACCAAAGCATAAACAACTCACACAAGCTTAAAATAACCAACCACTCTAACCGAAAAGAATTTTTAAAACATTCACATAAACCAACGCTGCACACATAGTTCAACACAAATCCTTCCTCCTACCTTCTCCGCCTCACTCCATAGCACCGCGAACGTTACATACTCTCCACAACACCATGACGTCATCAAGCAGCGACTCCTTAATATCATACACTATCGCTACCGCATCAATAATAACCCTCAAAACGGCCACAATCTCACCAGTCTACGTCTAGATTCGCCTCTTACCTGCAATCGCCGCCACAGTGTTTAAACAATTCTCTCATAACGCCATTGTAACGTCCCCAGTTTCACCGCGGACTTTTCCACAGAGCTAAGCTAGCTAGCCCCAACCACCAGTAGGACTCGCCTCCGACCTATGTCCGTTGGTCATTAAAATATCATAACAAAACAACAATAAGCTCCTACGTTTCGCCAATCATTCATAACCATAGCCATAGTCCCCCATACAATTCCTAACCATAGCCATAGTCCCCATACAACCATTAAGTACTTATCAGTCATTTCGACCGAATTGTTTTTGTATCACAGCGAACGTAATCGAATCAACAGGCCGGTTCCGCTCAAGATTAAAAAGGACACATCTCTTCCGCTCGATACTATGCCTAAGGACGGCAAATATATCTTCATTTAAATTAGGCTGATTGGTCCCTGACTTCAGTCAGTCCATTATCGAGCCTTGTCTTGAACACGGCGGCACCCTTATCTTCTATTAATTACTACGTTTTAATCCTGCAATCGCACAGACCCCCTGCGCTGATCATGCCAAGGTCCACCAATCTTTCACCATACCCGACTTGCATGTTCTGAAATAGTAACAGAGCCCTTAGCCCGACGCATTTATGCCCATACTGACCCACTCACGGTCCCCGTCCCGCCTATTCTGTGGCTCTAAGCAGGGTCACAATGCACATTGGACACAGCTCTCTTTCCATTTCAGAACAATCAAATCTCCCCAACTTACCCGCGCCCTCTTCCTGAGAATAATTTTAGGGCAATTACATACTCAGAACGCGCCCCTGTCGTACACACCAGATAACCGTGCTTCCTAGCCAGAAAAGCCTTTTATCTGCCGTCATGCGACGCCACCCTTACATCATGATCAGATAGTCTGTGCGCCACCAATACGCAAAATCCTACGACATGCCGTCTCTTCTTGGTGCAACTCCCCCGTACAGTTCATAAAGTATATTCCATACGAGTTAACCAACCCAACCCCTGTGGCCCGCATAGGCCGAGACCGGCCTCCTGTGTCTGAATAAACATACAAACATAAAAAGCCCACGTTTGCATGTTCACTGCACAACAAGCGCGATCTTCATACCTCCGGACATCCTTTACTAAGTCACCGCTCCCCCAACCCTGCATGCAAAAGCCATATTCACCGTGGGTCCCAACCAGTGGCGTACACAACCAACCTTCATCCTGTCCCTCTCTCTCCTCCATTCAGACAACAAGCCCCTCGTCTATCACTCCAAATGCAGCAACACCCCAGCTCTTTGCCCCGTGTCCCCAACACACAGCAAGGTCCAGATTTGATATGACAAGACCCTACCGCACCTTTTCAGGGGGAGACACAAAGGGTGGGAAGAACGGCACCATTTCTGTGGTAAATTCCCACAGAACTTCTACAATAATTTGAGGTTATTGTAGTACAATACAATGAGATTGATTATCTGGAAGGAGGAGGAAGGATTCATACTTGATAGAATTGTTGGTCTCCTCATCTGACTTAGCAGATGAGAAATAAACGTGTACGCCAGACAAACCAGAACTGTAGTTCAACTCAGCTGATTTATTTGAGCCAGGGCCAAGAGTGAATAAAAGGTTGCCTTTTACATACAAAAGATTATCAGAGAACATTAACAGGGCTGTCTGTGTACAGAAATATCACAATCAGGTTTGCATCTCAAACCTCAATAATGTACATAAAGCAGTCACTCGTTAACATAATTTGAACATACATTAACCATACTGCACACATTATACATGAGTAAATCTGGTTTCAGACATTAAGCTTAAACAACAAATGGTGTTTCCCATGTATTTACTCACATAAAATGCAAACAGCACAGCAGTCTCTCGATGGTGGAGGGGTGGAGCCGCAGACCCCTGGGGTTGGTTCGGTCTGGGCTCCTGAACTACCATTTTGTGTCCTCTTATATACTCTAATTTCTAGCCAATAATAGCTTTACATAATACAGTTGGTCCGTGGGCGTCTTCTGTGGGCGGTGGCAGCCCCCACCTCCGGGTTTCTCTGTGTGTTGTCTCACGGGTGGGGGCTGGCCTGATGTCCTCTGGTGGGGGGGGTGTGAATACACTTTGACCCTTTGGGCCAAATTACCATACAGTACTAATCTGATCACCTAGTGGGGGTGGAGAATAGCTCTCTGTCACCCCTGTTTCATCTATATTTAGCACTGAAAACCCACTCTGCTAGTTGGCAGAGTAACTGTGATGATCTCTAATTATTCACACATATTATTTATGAAATTCAACTCAATATTTACCACAGCATACTTCAACAGCAATGAGGACGTGGAAAGTAACCCCAAAGTTCGTTTTCTTGCAAACCATTTTGGAGATCCGGTTACGAGAACATACTTTATGTTCTTAAGTTTTGCTCTTAAGCCTTTGGCTGATTTCAACGCAGCCTTTCAGGTGGGTGTCATGACTTGTGATAATGTAAGGGATTACCATATAAATATCATTATGATGATAATGCTTATCATTTCACTGTTGTCTGTCTACAGTCGGAGGGAGTCCAGATTCACAGACTCGAACGTGATATGTGTCGGCTGATCAGGCAGTTTTTGGCCTTCCTCATACCACCCAGGTCCATCATGGGTGTGCCTCTCAAGGAGGTGCAATATGGAGAGGGACATCAGCTGGCAGATGAAGCGCTCTGCATTGGAGAACAGACACGTGCATTCATCGAACAGGCAGACATCCCTGTCTCAGCCAGGAAGAAAATCTTTCAGTGAGTATATTATTATTGTAGTTATGATCTCAACTTGAGAAGTCTGTTGTGTGCCCTGAAATGACACTAATGAATATGATTTGTTTTAGAACTGTAAGAGCCTTCTATGAAGCAACTATACGAAAGATGATCGCCTGCTTTCCAATCGACTCCCAACTCCTGAAGGACCTGACAGTGCTAGACCCTGCATCGCGGCTTGACATAACTCAAATGACAGGTATAGAAACAGTTTAAGATAACTTCTGTGGCTCCTCACAACATGCACTGAGCTGTGCATAGCCTGGTAGATGGTGCCATCTAGTGGCGATCAAAATGCTTGATTGTGATTGGTCAATAGCGCTCTGTTACCCGTATCAGCGGTCATTATTGCGCGTTGCCCATGCCAGCGGTCAGTTATCGAGAAATAATTGACCGCTGCTATGGGCAACCGAGCGCTATTGACCAATCACAATCAAGCATTTTGGCGAATGTGAAAACGCCATGTAATAACCCTTTTTTAAAGACGGGTAGATATTAGCAACAGTTTCCAGTTAGAATAGAATTATAATTTCCAGTTGAAGACAGCAAGATACTTTGACTGTATTATGTATTGTATGGTTTTGTTTTACAGTGAGAAGGCTAGGAGCCCTGTTCCCTCAGTTGAGTTTCGATCTGAATCTGCTGTCACAGGAACTCGCCGTATACCAGACCGAGCAGCTCCCCCAAGAAGACAGAATCGACAGATTTTGGGGCCTTCTAGGCAAGGACTTGAAGTTCAGTGAGCTGGCGAGACTTATGAAGGCTCTGTTATGCATTCCACACAGCAATGCCAGCTCTGAAAGGGTATTCAGTATGGTGAAGAAGATTGTCACAGAAAACAGACTGGCATTGGACAACAGTACTGTTTGTGCTTTACTGTCATGCAAGATCAATCACACTGGTCCAGCTGACAAATACACTCCTTCTCAGAAGGTGTTGAAAAATGCGAAGTCTGCAACGTATATCTACATCAGGTCCCTGGCCGATGCAAGAGCCCCCCGCGCATGAAGTATCAGTCTAATTAGATTAGATTAAAATGTATTGTCATTATACAGTACAACGAAGACATTTGGCATCCAACCAGAGTGCAAATGTAACAGTAAAGTGCAATAGTAATATACAATACATCAGATGTATGTACAGTACAGATCACTTTAAACAAAATGTCACTTTAAAGGAAGGAGGTATTGTATAGTTTAGATACAGAGTTACAATTGTATATTGTAGTGTACATAGGATCCAGTTTTTCATGAACATGGCATGTCTTTTTTTAATCATGCATATCTTTTGTTACCTATTTTTATTGTATTGTGCACAAAATGTCACTTTAAAAGGAAGAAGGTATTGTATAGTTTAGATACAGAGTTACAATTGTATATTGTAGTGTACATAGGATCCAGTTTTTCATGAACATGGCATGTCTTTTTTTATCATGCATATCCTGTTAGCTATATTTTTTGCATTTTGCACAATCAATGCGGGCGTGACCACCTGCATTTCACTGTATGTGACAAATAAACCTCTTGATTCTCCTTGAGTTGTCGTATTAATATGTAGCCTACAGTGATGTGCAATACACAATTGTTAAGGGGATGCAGACCAGAGAAGGACTTCTTCCCCCATTTTCAATTCATAACATTTATGTATGAATTGTAAGATTTCAATAAATATGAACATGTTAATGCTACTACTACATAAACTGAATTTATACTGAATTTGTCTTACACTTAATGCAGGGATGTTCACAGCATTTCACTTTCAACCAGGTATCTGATTAATTTAATGTAGCAACTAGTTGGACTGATAAGTGGTTGCCTAGTGGAGATTTAGGATTCACTGACTGTAGACTGTAAGAAAAATAGCTGCAAGAAAACTAAATGTCTGGAATCTATGGTTTCCAAATACTGTCAAATTACAGTAAAATCAAATGCATTTACAGATTACAACCTTTATTTAATGGTTAATATTTTGATAAAAGGTAATTTACTGTATTTTTATAGCATTTACACTTTATACTTTAAACATTGATCTTAAGGCGATCACTGTGACTTTATTGCTTTTATCGTTATATATGCCTATGTTTGTGTACAGCACTTTGAGCTACATGACATGTATGAAAGGTGCTTTATAAATACTTACTTACTTACTTAAAGTAGGAAAACAAAATAATACAGGTTTTGACCAGCAGATGGCAGCGACGAGGCAGCTCCATTGGGAGGGGGCGGGGCCGGGTGGGAGGGGGCGGGCTGAGGGGGCGGGGCCAGGAGAAGGGGCGGGGCTAAAACGTGCACGTTTTAGCAAATCGTAATGTTGACAGCTATGCGTCACCAAGCTGAAAAATAGAATCACAAAAAAAAACAGGACAGTATTCCGCCAAAAAGATAATTTCCCCTTATTCAAAACAAAAACATTCTCACCAAACTCGTAGCGAAAACAGATTAACAGCAAGAAACAAAAACAAAATTTGCAGACTCTTCACAAAGAATGAAATATAATCTCAGGGAAGTCACCCATAACTCAGGTTTACTATTGCAATGTACAGCATATTCAAAAACATCTCCAACCTGAACCAAGTTCAGTACATCATTACCCAATATCTCTTAGGATGATACCGTAATATCTGTATGCGTTTTGGTTCAAACTTGCCTCATTTATCATCCGTGACGAATCCCAGAACGGTCTCTCCTCCTTCCCCCGGCCGATGGTCCAAACACCCCCCTCTGCAGTCCATGTATGCCGTGGCTCGGTCCTGATGATCCTCCCCTCCGATGCAAAGAGCCTGTCCGGTGAATGGCTTAGACCTGCTGGAAACTGTCTCTAAAATCTTTATCTCTGGACCACTGATCCTATCAGACTGGAGTCAGCTGTCAGTTGATGGTCTTAGCGCCCCATCGTTCACTAGCCGATAGGCTCTCTGCCTCCTAGTTCTGGAGCAGATTGGGACAGCTTACTTTCTCAGAAACCAGCTGTAGTCGGTTCCCCCACTCAGGCCCTTGGTTGTGGCCCTGATGGAACAGGCCTGCTAGAAACTGTCTCAGTGTCCATATAATAATGCAGGACCTGTTGCAGAGGTCTTTATTCGGCATGCAACGACACTCAATGTTTTAGTGGTACACACAGCGGTTAGTTTAGCACACACACCGGAACACACACGCATGCATTGTCTCTTTAGGATCGCAGATGCGATTTGTCTCTGCGATTAACCCATCCCGTCGTCCTTCCCCCCCAAGGGCAGCCGGGAGCAGACAGGCGTCAACGTGAGCCGCGCCAGGGGACCAATCCAAGTGCTCCTGTCCGTCTTCGTCAAGGACGACACAGCGTTAGCGATCTGTTGTTGTGCATGTTTTTTCATTGGGTTTATCTTATCGGGGGGGAAACCCTTGTAAGCACGGGGAGAACATGCAAACTCCACACAGAAAGGCCTGGGAGATACCCCACCTGAGTACCTGGCATCATGGAAACCTGGTCCCCAAGCGGGAATCGAACCCTGGACCTTCTTGCTGTGAGGCGACAGTGTTAACCACTACACCACCGTGCCGTCCATGCTGTAGCTGCAGAGTGGAGCTCTGGTTCAGTAGATTAGCTGGGCCAGCGCTTGTCTCCCCGTGCTAGAGCAGTGGCCCCAGCTTCCTCTCAGTGGTCAGCTGGGCCCGCACATATCAGTGGTCAGTGTCCTCTTCTCGGGCAGAGACGGGGTACTTGGACCGCACAGGAGACTGAAGAGAGACACGCTCATCGAGAGACTTCACCAAAGGAAAAGGAGAAAAATAAATAAAAATAAAAAGCTGTCCGGTAACATTTTACAGTCAAAGCAATACATAGCTCAAAAATAACTGAAAACAAACACGTGCACGCCTGTGACAGACGTATAAGATTAAAGAGAGAGAAAGAAATAAAAAATAAAAAGTAATGTATCTGAAGCTGGACGAAGGTCATTCAATTACACTGTCACTCAGGTTTAGAGGTTGGGGGTGACATGTTGTAGTTCTCACATCCTTACCAGAGGACAGGTCTAAGACTGAATTGACACTGCAGGTGAACGTTAGGTTATGACTATAACCAAGTTCTGTTAGTTAGGGCGATGCTTGGCTTCGCCTTCTGCACTATCTCGCGTACGTGCACGCGTACTGAATAAACCACAAATGTACCTCTAATACCAGTATTAGTCTGACCACACCCCTCATCAGCTTACCTTCATAAGCAGGTGTGTGGTCACCTGCTCTCCTCCTTCCCAAGCTTTCACCACAAGGTGAGGTCAAGGGCTGCAGCGGCCGTCCGAAGCCAAGCATCGCCCTAACTAACAGAACTTGGTTATAGTCATAACCTAACGTTCTGTATCGTTAGGGCTCAGCTTGGCTTCGCCTTCTGCACAAGGGAGGCCAAGCGGAGCCACTTGGCTGACAAATACACCCCGCTGACAGCCCCCCAAAACCATCAGAACAGGGAGGGCCGAGCCCCCCCGACCCCCCCTAATGGAGGGTATCCCCCCTATTAGAGGCTTCACGGGAAGGCGACGGACCCGACCGTGCGAAGAGCTCTCAAGCAACTTAACGCACAGGGTGAGCAGACCGTGGCTTGACCCCACGACTACACACACGCACAACCCGCATGCCACCCGGGAACGAACGGAGGAACAACCTCGTTACTGCCCCCAGAATCACGGGGTCAAGGGCAAACCCAACCCCGTGGCAAGGCCGTAGCAGCGGAGCGCGAAGGAAGACCCAGACCCACCAAAGGGACTGGACCCCCGGAATGGGGGCCCGGAGAAGTCCATGATGCCAGCATCAAGACCCCACCAGGGGGGCACCTAGTGACCCCGCCCCTCACATCGCCAGCGTATTCGGACAAAGGCCCCTCAGCCGAGCGGGCCCTGTCCCCCTCAACAGCACACCGCCTGGAACACAAGCCCTGCAACAGGCAGACAGCATGGTCATAACACACAAGAGTTAACCAACGGAACAGGCAGTGCACCGGGGAAGACCAGGCAACAGGCTGTCAACCCAAGCCTGGAACAACTGCGGACGAGGCAGGCGCCAGAAAGGACAGCCGAAACAGCCGCCCCGGCGGAAGGGGCGTATGCTGGCGTTGTCGCATAACCAAGCTTTCAACAGCACGTCAGGAGCGGGATCCGTAGACCACACGGCCCCTGACAGCTGCCCACAGAAAAGCCCATACGATCGGCAGACGTCATGAACGTGCAGGGGCACCCTCAACCGGAGAACCGGGAGTTGACACTGCAGCAACACACCAGAGAACCAACCACCCAGGCATCACCCCATGCAACGGTTGGTCCCATAACCCCTCAGGAAAACCCCGAAACGCACCGGCGGTACCACCGCAGCCCGCGTTCCGGTTCCCAACAGGGCCATCCCGGGCCTACAGGTCAACGGGCATCACCCCGGACCGGGCCCGGCGATACGGGGAGCACAGGATCCCAAAGGAGGTTAACCCCACCCAACAGGCTCCTCAGCGCCAAAACGCAAGAGAAGAGCGTAATATGGAAGACCAGCCCCCAGCACCCCGCACTCGGTACCAACAAGGGGTCCCATAACGCACAACCCTGTGACACCCGGATCGACCTAGCATTTTTCCCCCCGAAAAAACCCTAAGTCCCTCAGGGTACCAGAACAGCAGATCTGCATCCCCAGCGGACAACGGGTGCACTGATCTGGACCAGCGCGACCAGAACCAGTCCCGTGCCCTAACCACGCCGACCTGCCAACCCCAGGAGAAGGGGCAGATATGCGCGTCTGATCCCAACATAAAAAGAAGGCGCCACCCAGACGTGTCGGTATGAACCGCGTCCGGCGGCCCACCCCTAGGGCGTGAGACCCTTCCCATATGCCCAGACCCATTCCGTCATCATCCCCTGACATGAACGGGAACCCATCGACAACACACAGGATGTCGGAAGAGGAAAAACCCCCATCCCAATTGCTCCATAAAAACGCTGTTTCACCAAAGCAAACGAGGCGCGCCAGTCAGCAACGGCCAAAGCACATCCTGAGCCAGCACTATGTGTGCGTTTGGACATACCCACATCAACAATAGGCCGGCTAGACCACCATATTGAATCCCCAAGACGCCCAGGGAAACGACAAGAGGGGCGAGATGCAATCAACTCCATGAATGAACATTCAACTCTTTATAAAATAAAGAAAAGGCATCACATGTATGACCTAACTGCACAGCTGGGAGTAAAAAACCCTGTGTTTTCACATGATTTTAATCCAGTCACTCCTCTTAATCAGAGTGTAAGACCAGATTCCCCCAGAAACACCTTCCCACATGAGACCACGGTCAAGAAAAAGATATGTAAACTGTGAGACACGTGACCAACAGACTCAAGTTTGACACAAAAACGAGCGCAGCAGGTTAAGTCCTGCGCTCTACCCTCGACATCTTTACGACACCAGCTCATGGAAGGCGTCGCCATAGCAACAACGCTATAACGGGCGGGGAAAACCCACCGGATCCTGTCATAACAGGAGTCGGTAGAATACCCCTCCCCCCCCCCCCCCTCCCCCGCCAAGCACTGGCTTGGCCCTGACTGGCTCAGCAGGAGGGTCAACAACCTCTAAACCAATCAAGTGGGTAAAGGAGGGGTTTATCCGACACCCCCTCCCGAAAAACACACCTTCTATCCCTACACACAGAAAACAACCGTAGCCATTTTGAAAACCTCTGGTAGAACAAAACACATATAGCATAAGCTAATACAATGTTAGCTACCCACAAAGTGTAAAAGGGTTTACAACAAAAAACACAAGTCGCCTGTGCGTGAATCCCATACCCGCAGCCTAAGCTATAGGAAGACGTTGAACGAGAGTAATGGCCAGGCCATGAAAAGTGTGTACGAGCATTACTGCAACTAACAACACAGCGTTGTGAACACATACTTAGTTAAAGCAATGGAATATCACCAGTTCTAATTGCATGTGGAGCATCAAGCTAATAGAACCTATTACCGAGTGTAAGTTGCAGACCTTGCTTAAAAACTCGTAACACAACACAACTCATTCCCCCAACGTAACAGGGTAGATTCATAAAACACAACCCCACCACATGATTTGTATTGAAGAAACACACAGTTTGTTCGGCCAACCACAGTCCCCCTTATATCAGGGAACTTTTTTATTAAATAAATAATATGTGATCAAGGCACAAAATCATAGGGGGGCCGGGGAGGGTGTAGAGGAGGGGACACAGAGGGGGAAAAGTCACTCAGCGGCGCCTGCCACCTCGCGCCGCTCGAGTCTGGCCACCCCGGGGAGCCCCGGAGGGACGGTAGTTTACAGTCTGCTGGACACGACGTTCCCTACCGTCTCCTCCGGTCTGGGATGGGCCGGCGGTGGCTGAAGCGTCGCCTCGTCTCCTAGCCCTCTTGGCAGGGCCAGCAGCGGCGGCGGGAGCAGTGGTAGCGGCGACGGAGACAGCTCGACGTCGCGGAAGCCTTCTGCCCCCACCGGCAAGGACGGGAGGCGGAAAATGGGGTTGGAGGATGGATCTCTCCTCTGCCATCTCTCTGCATGTTGAGGTCATCAATAGCAGGGCCTTCCCGAACAGGCCAGCGTCGGAGAGGTCGGCCGTCAGAAGAGGGGCTCTCTTCTTCTCAGGTACACGAGCCTGCTCCAGCCAAAGGTGACGCTGGCCCAGGGTGGCCAGGGCGCGCACTTTACCCATGGCTATGGCTAGCACCTGGGAGAGGTGCAGCACAGCTCCCGCAGCCTGGGTGATCTGATCGCACCTCACCTCGTTCAGATCCGCGCCGCCCGTCATTATCCCCGATACAAATCTAGCCAGGTGGGCGATGTTAGAAGCCGCAGCCAGCGACTGTGTACCGGCGATAAATGACTGGTCACCCCAATAAGCCAATCGCCTAGCCGACCTCCCCTGGAGGACCGGCTTGCATAGGGGCTCCCACACCATATCCGGACAGAGGAGCGCGGCCATCGGATTGTCAAGCCGAGGTACGCCCTCCCCCATACCTTTGACCAACCCCGACACCCGCGTAACTGGTACGTAGGCGGGAGTCAGTCCCATGATGTTGGAGACCGCCTGGCCCCGACGAACATAGGCCCCCATCGATGGGAAAAATGGGTAGACAACGTCCACCCCTCTCACCGGGGGACGCTGCCAGGGATGGCCTATGAGGTCATCAGGGACAGGAGCAGGCAATGGCTGCGGCAGCGGCACACCGTTTGCAGCGGCGGCTACCGCCATGAGCTCGGGAAACAAGGCCCGCAGTTCCCCCTGCGGACCCTCCTCCACCGACCCCGCATCCCTCGCATACAGCAGGCTGCGACTGGTCAAGGAGCCACAATCCGATGCGGCCGACAGTAGGGCATCCTGTTGATGAGGCCAAGGTGGTTCCCCGACATCCTCGAACAAGGCGCCCCGTGGAGCCATTTCCCCCCACCCCGGGGTCTCCGGAGGAGGGATACTCTCCTCCACGGGACCATCATACAAGAACCCGTCCGCCTCCTCCATGAAGTCTTCAGTTTCCATCAGAAATCCAGAGTCGGACGCGGCCTCGCTGGTCTCCAGCAATTCCCCAAACCCAGGCCGTTCGCGTCTGCACGCCACCATGTGACGACGTGAGCGAGCAGACGCAAAAAGTTTTCGTCGCAAATCCCCTGGCTCTAAGACAATCCCCCGTTCATCAACGGGCGATTCCCCAGAAACAGAGGAACCAGAGTCGAGATCAGGCCATCGCCGGAGCGACGGCTCCGAACCCTCGGCTCGTCGGTGAGGAAAACTATCCACCGGCAGTCTCCCGGGCTGGGTCGGCAACCACGAGAGTGGCAACAGCCCAGCACCGGAACGCACGACGGAGGCGGGAATGGAGAATCGGTGGTGAAGAGTAGGTCTAGCGGGTCTACTCTCCGCGGAATACATTATGACCCAAACCTTTTTCTTATATAAACAAGTGAGAGAAGAAAAAGGTTAGGCACAATGTAAACCTAGTCACAACTCTTTTCAACTTATCAACGACACGTCAAGTGGGGTACTACCGAGGCACTTCCTTGTGGTGAAAGCGAGAAGGAGGAGAGCAGGTGACCACACACCTGCTTATGAAGGTAAGCTGATGAGGGGTGTGGTCAGACTAATACTGGTATTAGAGGTACATTTGTGGTTTATTCAGTACGCGTGCACGTACGCGAGATAGTGCAGAAGGCGAAGCCAAGCTGAGCCCTAACGATACAGAACTAATATATATCACAATGAAACTTCCCCAGTTGATTACTTATATTAAGACAATACTTTTTTGTATTACAATTGTATGTTTAAATATGCAAATGAGGCCTGATCTACTTAAATATGCACACATTTGCATATAATTCCAGGACAGAAATCTGAACATTGGATAAAGCCATTTTCAAAATTATAGTTTCATTTTGTTGACATATTAGAGCCAAAGGTTATTACAGAGGGGATTTTGGATATCTCTTTTTATCACTCCATAAATCAGAAAATACTCCATTCAGTCCATTTTTATGGTAAAATTCCATATTTCGCCATGTTTTTAGGAATAAAATGTGATATAAATCAGGGTATGAATGCGATATCAACAAACCCCTCTGCAAATACCTTCAGAACATAGATATGAATAGAACTGGAAGGTTTGGTGTATGTGAGTACTACTGAAGTGGAGATTTCTGGCTCAGAGTATGAGGAAAAACTCAAATTTTATTTTGGAAAACGCCTTCAAAGTTCTGTATTTTTTTTAGATAGGTCATTGTACTATATTACTTGACCTCTTTATTTAAAATAAGTTGGTGAATGGGGGTGTGGGTGGCACAGAGAGTGAGCAGGCTACAGTAACCGTATCTGTACATGTGTGTATTGTATTGTGTACTTGTACTGTATGGAATGTTTTACCAATAACCAAACTCAAACAATTCAAACAGGTGCTCCTTACAATCTGATATGACTCACAAATAGCTTCTAAAACCTACACTGCAGCCCAAAGAAGGACTGCTAGGCCCACCACATGTCTAATCTAACAAAAAATACTTACATCAGGTCCTAACACTAATTTCTCCGGCCCCCTAACCTACCTATATTGAAAGCTAATGCACCTAGCGTTCTTCAACCACTCAAGCTAATGCACCTAGCGTTCTTCAACCACTCCTGCTACCAGCCAAAGATCATATCGACCATATACCCGTCAAGTATTTTGTATAATACAAGATAAGTATATCGTACTAATCCCTTCAATGACTGCCCCAGGGTTACGTGGTACACAGGAAGCTCAACACAGCCAGAAAACAATGAAAGTACCTACCTGTGGTGTCCACTAAACTAAATATTTAAACAGCATATAAGTGGTCAAATCAAATTATAAATTAAGAGCATACTCACCTGTTTGAAGACCCGCTAGAGCCCCCATGTTACATTCAAGCCTAAAGTATGGCTCGTGTAGGCCTTGAATGCAACATGGTGGACACAGAACAAAACAGGAGTTTATCAAAAATAACAATATCTATAGGAACAGCTATTACATGGAAAACAAAAAACAGGAAGAAACAGTGTGGTGACGTGTCTTCAAGACTCTGCCTATTTATTAGGTGTGAGAAAGCCCCCCTAGAATTCAAACTCCCTCTTTATTCCATAACTAACCCATTCAAATAACTGCACCATCTCTCTCTGTGCTCATTAGATTCTCTAACTTGAATCACTCCCCCACTTCGCCACTAGATGGTAGTACAGACCCAGAGGATTTTAGCTGACGTGTCACTTCCTGGTTCTAATCTCCCCGTGGCTCTGCGGCCATTTTGTCTTGGTGCAAATTTGTCGACCTTTCCCCCATAGATATCTATAGAACACTAGATAGCTTAAGGCGGAGTCACCAGCGTCACTGAACCGCCGCCATCTTGCTCCAGTTAGCCTTGAGTGAGAGTGAGTGAGCTGCACAGACAAAAATACTCATAACTCGCTGAAATATTGACGGATTTACAAACGGTTGGTTTGCTATAAACATCAAAGATGTAGTTATGATACTGCATACTTATAAAAAAAAAACTTTTTTAAAGATGTTTTTTTTTACAAACCGCTTGAATCATAGCCACGTTAATAATGCTTGTAATAAACCAAACCGTTTGTAAATCCGTCAATATTTCAGCGAGTTATGAGTATTTATGTCTGTGCAGCTCACTCACTCTCACTCAAGGCTAACTGGAGCAAGATGGCGGCGGTTCAGTGACGTCGCTCTCCATTGGCCGGCAGCGCGGGCAAGCTATCTAGTGTTCTATATATATCTATGCTTTCCCCTGCCCTGCACTGTTCTGGTCCCACACTCGCTATCTTACATTGGAATGTAAACATTCAGCCGTGCTAGTTGTCAACTGGCAGCTGCACTAAATTGGTATGTGTTCCATACAAGCTCTTACATTTCATACATTTATTTATAATATTAATATAAATGCCCCCCCAAGAAATGTAATACCTGTGCAAATTAAATTTAATATCTTTTAAGGCCTTAATTTTTTGCATGTTTTGCAAACCGCCCAGAACAGAGCTGCAAGGTTAGTTTTTCAGGAACACTGTCTTTTCGTCTCAACCTGTTTTCTTATACCAACAAATTGTCAGATGCAACCAGGTTCATTCTTATTTTACTAGGTCAGCTGATGATGGACAGATTATGTTACCACGTCCAAAATCAAATGCTTTAAAAAGGACTGTCGTTTATCGTGCCATCAATCACTGGAATAACTGCCCACTGAACATAAGTAAATTGAATAGTAAAGTGTCTTTCAAATACCACCTGAGAATGCACTACTTAAATATGTGTGCAAAATATTCTGATGTTGATAATGATGTCTACAATGTTTACTGTTTTTAGATTATCATTGTTAATTGTGATTGTCATATGTATCTCATCCCCCCCCCCTATGATTCTAATAACCCCAGAATCATAAATCATTATTTGGTTTCTCAATTAATTATACCCAAAAATAGGCCCCCTCCTCTTGCTCCCATCAAACCTGTCTCAATGTATAGCAAATGGACCCTTTATCCATGATTGAATGAGTTTGAGCAAAATGAAACTGGACACAAGCCCTCTGTGTGGCTCTTTGTCATCCTTTTAACATGTACATGTATTATTAATGTACCTTGCCCCGCAGTACCAAGTACAAAATGTTAATAAAGTGTGAGGAAATAAACTCGAAACCTAATAAATAAAAATGCAGTGAAACCATAATCAAAATAAAGACCAAAACATACACTATCTCCATTGGAATGGAGACTTCAGCACAGGATAAACTAGGGATGGGCAAAAATAATCCAGATCGATTGATCACATGATGTACTCGAGTACTCGTGGAGGAAAACGCTGTACAAAAGAAACGTATTTTCCGGTGCTTCAGACTTTTATTTTGAAGCCCACCGACCGGACCGGAAGTATTGTTGTGTGATTATCCTATGCACAAACAACTTGTCTCGTCCGGTTCTGTGTTTTTGAGCCAATGATAAAAACAAATGTTGAGATTGCTGGTGAACAACTAACTTTAGGTTCGTTTCAACGTTAGCTACTAACGTTAGATGCAGCTACTACAGGCAATCAACGATGAGGAGGAAGCGTCAAACAGTAGCCCTGTGGTGTGTAGGCACGACTCGAAACTACCCGTTTATAATAAATTGATTCATGTTTACCTTGTCCCCGCTGTCAGTCCCCTGATTTGACCAGGCCCACCCGTTTATTGTAAACAATGATGCATGTAATTGTATTAACGTTATTCTGTGTCGCAGCCACGCTATACGTTGTATTCATTTTGTTAGCTATTTAGCTAATGTTTTTACCACTGAACGAGCCCCACCGAACGTTACTGATCTCTAATCCTCATTTAGCATTCCAGTTTCTCCGGCAGTAGCAAGTAACCACTTGGGTCCAAAAAACAACAAACGTTACACTACCCATAACGCTACTTGGTTAAAAGGAAACAACACTATTGAGAAATGTAGTTAAGCTATATGTCGTTGCTATAGGCGAGCTACCGTGCTGTGCTCTGTAGTAAGGCCAGCGGCCCCCCACACGGAGATGACGAGGGGTAGGTACTGGTTCCGCCTCATTAAAACAAAATAGCAATTAATCACGCCCGTCAAAATCATTGCATTGATTTTAATCATCGTGGCAATTAATCGATTTATTTATTGTATGATAGCACGCACATAATTCTCCCTTACATATCTGTAGATACTATATCTATACCTGTACATATCCAGTGGGTCCTTTAGACCTAGTGTCGACTCTCTACGTGATACATGCTCGTATCTCTGACCATATGCCTGCTTTATTTTCTACTGCCCTCCTCTTCACCATTGCACGCTACTGTACTGTATCTGTGCTGTACAAAAACAACACATTCGACCCGTAGGATAGTTCTATGTATTGATCACAGACATAAGTGTTAATTTATGTAAATATTGATGAGTATTTTGGTGGCTGGTACAATGTGATGAGAAAAAACAGTGATAACAAACCCTGCGTTTATAAAAAATAATGCCACTAGGAACATGCATTGCAAACTACTTTCAGTTATCAGATCATTGATTAAGAAAGATTTGTTGCTCAATGATCTAACATTTCAGAAGGGCCATTGTCAGAGATTTGTTAACATGGCCGGTCTTAATAGATTTCTGTATCTGTATTTCTATCGATCAGCACTTTGCTGTGTGCAGACCTCAATGTACACTGTGCCTTTCTAAGACACTCTGTTATAAATTTGATAGGGTTTTTCAGTGGAAATATCTAATGAAAGAAATGCATTTCAACTAGAATTGTTTTCTTACCTTCTCATAGCGTGCGTGCATGTAAACATGTGTGTGCGCTATACTCTGCCTGCCATCATCATGTCCTCAGGTCGATGCCTCCCCGCCGTGCGTCCAGTCAATGCGCTGAGGGCCGGTCCCGCCTTGCAACTCCGCTCGCCACTGTGCCTTTTTCCTCTCAAATTCCCCCCTATAGGCACACTCTTTATGCCAATGACCGTCCCGGCCGCATATAAAACAAACACCAGCAGGTTTGCGCTGCGTCTTTCCCGGGACCCCCCTCGGGATGCTCTGCCCAAGCTGTGAGACCGTTCTCACCAGGGCCAACTGTGATTGCCCGACCGCTGATATCAGCGACAGGTGTGACTGCTCCGTCAGCTCTTGAGCATGCAGCCTCAGCATCTCTAATTGCCTGGCCAATTCATCTGCTGTTATTGATCCAGCCCGTGTGTGGCCGTTGCGGGTGGTGGCATATGAGGCCTGTCTCCTCGCACCGGAGTTGATGGTCGTCGGCGAGGCCGTTGACGCGGCGGGACAGCTGGTGACGCACACGGAAAGGCACCGAGCCCGAAGTCCAGCCCCGGGCACACCGTGGGAGAAGAGAAAGAGAACAAAGTATTAGCTTCTTCCCTCACACCCCCACAGGCTGCACCCTGCTCCTCTAAATTGTCCACATACTCCATTCTTTAACACGCTTCTCTTTTTTCCCTTAACAGACAAAAACTATGTGGCCCCCAAAAAATTAGTTTCCTCTGAGCACTCGGGGAAAAAAGCTCTGTGAAATAGCGTATTAACAACGCCCTATCCTATTTCTTTTCAGAAAAACTGCAGCTTGACCAGATAGGTGGAAGAAACGAATCATACACATAGCACCTGTCTCTCTCTCGGTATTCCCACGCACGGACCCACTTCCCGCCTCCTTGTGAAACAATAACAACCCAAAAAAAAAACAATCAGTGCTTAAAAGATAACCCACGCTAAATAGTGGGACCCATTGCATGAACTCCTGTAATTCCCAACATACTTCACAGTACACATTGCACACGCCTACCTTATCGGATACAAATGTAATTCTCGCTAATTACCAGAACGCACCCTTTAAATCCAAGTAATCAGAGGAAAACAAGAGGGTTACACACAGAAAGAAAAACTATGTTCTAATGTTAGACACCCACTTGACCCAGAACCCCAAAAATAACTTCAATATCCCACTCGCATCCCCATAGGTTTACCTGTCAGATTTGACAAGACAGTCGTAGACAGGCGTCCCCCTTCTCCTTATTTATATCTCGGAGGCTTTGAGGCAAGAGATATTAATTCTCCCCTGGACTACTCGTCGGCAATCACCACTCTGTGTCATACGCTATCTGGTCAACCTAGACGTCCTAATCTAATCGTAACCTAACTACTTTATAGATGCAAAACAAAACCGCTTTAAACAGAATGCCAACAGCTCACCGAATGTTCCCCACGCGTTCCCAAGGTTCAAGCCGGAGGTGACAGCAAAACGGACGGCGCAGCTGGTTCTCTCCCCCCCCCCAAGCGCGGAGGAGTTTGAGACAGGAAAGGGCTGTCAGTTTATCGCGTTAATTAGATTAATTAATTACACAGCAAATTATCGCGTTAGAAAAATTAACTCAAAATGTATTACAAAATTTTTTTTTTTTTTTTTTTTTTTTATAATTTTTTTTTTATCTCATTCATTCCATAAGAACGTAGAATACACATTACAGACTTTTTTTTATATGGTCCATTTGCATGTTCTTGGTATCTGATTCTAGGGACATCTATGGATCTCAGGGAATGTATGCAGTGTCAGAAATACTGTGTCTGTTACTAGGCTTGAGTAAATTGTAATGAACCAAATGAGAATATCAATACATTTTTGTTTATCTTTGACTGTGAATAACACTATGCTCAAATTGACCAGACCTGAAAAATCTAAGCAAATTAATAGATGGAAGATGATTAAACAGACGGTTTTGTAGATACAGTACTGAATTCTGCCATCCGGACACATGCAATTTGAAATATGATTATAGAATATAGAATATCAGGCATAAAATGGTTATGCGATTAAAATGCGATTAATTAGATTAATTAATTACAAATCCTGTAATTAATTAGAATTTTTTTTTAATCGCCTGACAGCACTATTTAAAATCTAATAAACTAGTTAAAAAAAATATCCCATAATTTCTCTCGTCGCCATCTGTAATGGGAAATATTAAAGGACTAAACGATGAGCCGTTTACAAATCATTCTGAGTCATTATTAATAATAGGAAAGTTTATTAACAATAAGAAGAAAGGTTATTTCACCGTGGCCACGTCTGAAAGGACAGTTTACAGTCTGAGACACATGTTCACACAGTAGCCTCTGGTCATAAAGTGACCCCGAGCTTTGGTCAGACATACAATTAAATACATGAAATGACGTAGAAGAAACAAAATGGCTGGTTAGAGAAATTAATAATACGACTATGTTATGGCTATAGCCTGGAAGGAAAACAGCTTCGTCTAACAGTTCCCATAACCTTGGGTTATGGCTCTGAAGAAACACAATCCCGTGACCTATAGTCTGGGCCTTTATAATAGAATACTCATTGTAACTGTCTATGTGGCTTATGGCCTATATGGCAGAACATAGTTTAATACACAAGGATATTCTGAAAGTCAACAGAAATGGCTCCCATCTACAGGAGTTAATAACAACATTGTTTTGGCTGGCCGGGGAGGACAGAGGATTATTGTGTGTGTCTTTTAAAGAGACACACACACATTACGCTGATCTCAGTGTAACAGTCTGTAAAATGATAAAACAACACAGATCCATAATGACATGATAATATATTTCCACGACAAATATAATTTAGAATGTCAATCTGGTTATGAAGGTAATAGAGTGTCATTTCACTCTTGTTGTAAACCATATAAGCTTTAAATCATAGTTGTAATACAAAGTGTCAGTCTGGTAAATAAGGGTTGGTGCTGGCTCCTGTGGACTATTTGGTATTAACCTAGAAGCAATGACTGTACTGGGTTAATGCTAGATAGTCCATAGATTCATTACACAAACCATGTATATGGGAAAATCAAATAATATAAAGGGAATGTTAAAATGTCTGATTCATCCCAGAGGGGAGAAAATGAGCCTCTCCCTCCTTATCAGCAAGGGATGGGGCCACCAGCAGACCCCCTCGCTGTTGATACTGGAAGAAGACACCGACGAGGAAATCAGTGGGGGCGGACCGCCCTCCAGAAGACAAACCTAATTGGACCAACGTATTATTAGAATGTGCTACTATTGGTGGAAATCAGAGTATAAATAAGAATGTATTGATGAGAGAGAGGCCAGGCCAGACAGATATACCCAACCCCAGGGGTTTTCTGGCCTCCACCAGCTCCACAGACTGTACTCTTGCCATGACGTAAGTAAACTGTATGGAATAATCACTGTTTGTTGTGATATAGAGTAAGATGCCTATCTTAGACCAGGTTTAACTATGTGGTGGCAAAAGGAGTAGTCTATTCCATTGATAAACATGACTACTTTTATGTGCAGGCTTGTTTTGATGTGAGAGCCACCGTGAATGGGCTATAATTATGTAAACCTCATCAATCCTTTTGTACATCATGTCTTATGTAAAATGATGAATAATCCCTGTATGTAACTGCTGCATTTTCACCTTTGGGCCTCTCGGCAATAAATATATGAGTTTGAATTAGAACTCTGTGGTCTTGACTGCACGTTTATTCCTTGCTGGCTATATTTGAAGTCAGATGAGGAGACCATTCTATCACTTATGATCTTTCCTCCTTCCAGATAACAACCTCATTGTACTGTAATAATCCTTGGGTATGTGCTTAGAATATACCACACATGTCCCTGTGCTGATATTTGGGAACCAATCGCAAGGGCATCTGCTGTGTCCAGTGGTGGCTTGTCCATTCTGTCAGGATTGGGAGGGGGGGTGTAGGACACACACGCAGACACACACAAAAAAGGGAATCTTAAAGTTACCCCAGAGGACAGCACCAGCACTGTAGACAGAGAAAACCCTAGAATCATGAGCTTGAGACACTCCTCTATACTATTGAGGGAAAACATGAAATGGACAACAAGCATCCGAACACAGTCAACCAAGCCTACTTCAAGGCACTGCTCACCTGACACCAATCAGGTGGCAATCAAGCCCACACACCTGCCATGTCGCATGGCAATTAACTGCAGTGCAGAGGCCAGTGATTGACAGCTGTCAACGAAATAAAGCCAAAACACCTTAGAATAAACAAAAATAAAACCCACATAAACCGTGATCCATCACATGTAACTAGATAAATAGGACTGAAACTAAATAGGACTGAAACTAAATAGGTTAGAACAGATATAACTGTAACTTGATCAGAGGCTGTGTTCTGTATTTTGTTTGTGATCATTTTGGGAGGTGCCTTGATGTAACAGGATCGCTGCACTGGAAGCTCTTGTAGTTCCCTTCTTTAAACACTAGATGGCAACTACATTCTTTCACTAAACTGCCCAAATTAATGATGGAGCTGATTACAAGTGAAGGCAATACAGAGTAAACATTGTTTTACTGATTCCACAAAAAAAGCACAGATCCTGCCTAAGGCAAAACAATGTCCACGTTATTAAAACAAAAATAATAAATGGTGTGTGGTTAAGATCTCCTGCTTCTGAAACCACACCTACCCCGGGTGGCCTGGGGTCAGATCCAAACAGAATCTTCTCTCCTGTGTCTCCTCTACTCTGTCTCCCTCTCAGCCTTCCTACTGTCTCAATAAAGAACCTTCTCTCCTGTGTCTCCCCTATACTCTGTCTCCCTCTCAGCCTTCCTACTGTCTCAATAAAGAACCTTCTCTCCTGTGTCTCCTCTACTCTGTCTCCCTCTCAGCCTTCATGCCGTCTCAATAAAGAACCTTCTCCCCTGTGTCTCCCCTACTCTGTCTCGCTCTCAGCCTTCATGCCGTCTCAATAAAGAACCTTCTCCCCTGTGTCTCCCCTACTCTGTCTCCCTCTCAGCCTTCATGCCGTCTCAATAAAGAACCTTCTCTCCTGTGTCTCCTCTACTCTGCCTCCCTCTCAGACGTCCTACTGTCTCTACAAATAACCTATTCTTCTGTGTCTCCTCTCTCTCAATAAAGAACCTCCTCTCCTGTGTCTCCTCTACTCTGTCTCCCACTCAGCCTTCCTATTGTCTCAATGAAAGTAAAAATACAGTGGACTGCCCACTCCACAAAGGGCCACACACAAATAAAATAATTACACATTACACCACAAAAAAGTGACTGCTCTGGTTAGCTGTGTTGCTAATGAATCTGGCTTGGTGTGGGAAAGGCCATCAGGCATCAGCCCGAATAAAAAAAAGAGAATGTGTCATTCTGCATTTGAAGATCAAAGCCTGGTGTCTGGGAGGCCTTTTGCTGAAGAACCCTGGGCCCTCATGCATCAACGTGGACGTAGAACTTGACCTACTTCCACACGTAAGCACGGAATGTAGAACTAGCGTACGCACAGGGAAGTCGGCATTCATCACACGTGCGTACGCAGGCTCTATGCCCTGCCGTGTTGATGAATACCACTTTGTTCTACCGTCAATGCTCGTGCATGATTATCCATATATGGTCATGAAAATGAGGAAACACCCCCCATGGGATGTGAAATAATGGACCGACCCGAGCGGAACCCTGAGAAACTCCACGGAGAATTCACTGCTGTCGAACCAAGAAGACACTATCGCGTATTATGATTTATGGGATAAATAAAAGGCGGACTTGTAAACGGTGATGTCAGATATCAACGGCTCCCTAAGACCATTGCTGCAATTCTGCCTGGACAGCTCAAAATACTAATAAAGACCGTTCGTTGACCACTGTTTGGCGTTGGTTGTGTGTCATTATAACCGTGCTGTAATATGAATGCCTTTATTAGTTGTGTTCGATTGGCTATATGATTTTTAGAGGCATCTATTTTGTTGTCGGCTAATAAAGACCGCGCTGGAATATGACTGCCTTTTCCCGTGTTGTTTGATTAATACCCCAGGGATTAAAGTTCTCCTCAATTCTATTCCAAATCGCGATGGATCTCCCGTCAATTTTCTACCTGCTGCATATGATTTCTAGAGGCATACTACAATCTATTTTGATGTCAGTATTGGGTAGCCTATATAAACAATATAATACGAGAGCATATACAAGAACAATGAATCTCACTGCACTTGAATTCCATCATGTTTGTGTGCGGGACTCAAGGCTGCTGTCACAATGGGTGGTACCGCCGTACAGTAATAATAACAGTCCACACAATATCACGATCCATGCCATAGCCTATGTTCCATTAGGACATGATCTGTGACGACAAATGTTCTAGAATGTTTGATTAAGATATCATACTCTGACAGCATGCCTATGAGCAACAAAAACGCGAACTTGAATCCCATCATATAGTCTGTCCACTATCTGCATGGTGTCATTGCAATGCGTTTTCTATTCTTTCTTGTACAGTAAAAAGGGGGAAGAACACTATATTCATATGACTTATTCTGCTTACAGCTTCGAAATTC